>NC_050198.1:11360000-11627500 GCF_004126475.2 Phyllostomus discolor | reverse complement strand
GACCATCAGCATCCAGTCAGCAATGCTGTGGTTTTCCCCTTGAGAGAGACCCCTTGTGGAGAATGATAAACCAGAAGCAAAGATAATTAGCAAGTGGTAGAGCACTCCTACACAAAGGGGACTGATTAAAGTGGAGCACTGCTCACCTGGAAGAAAGCGCCCATCCACTAGCATGTGCATAAATGCATTTCAACATTTTCACAATATTTTGGAGACGATGAAAGAGGAAAGGCTAATCACAGCTTCAGAGCTCTAGTAGACAAAAGGCTGGGCACATGGCAGAAACTGGATCCAAAAATCCACAATGGGACAGTGATGGGCTGGGCACGGCAAGGGGAGGTTTCACAGGGTTCACTGGAAGGTCTCCGGCACACACAGTGCTGGTTGGCCTGCAACTGCCAGTCTACTCTCTGTAGGAACAAAAAATCTATTCCATCCATGGGAATAATTTCTGGCCCATGAAATGTAAGCAGGAATGTGAGGTGGAACTTCTAGGAAGGCTGACAAAAGAACTGACTTGGCTTGGGAGGTGCATCCTTTTGACCCTTCAGCTTTTTCTCTGTCTTGTGGCGTGTGATGGTTTGAAGGGGCTTGTGTAACCGTCTTGAACGACACTGTGGCCTTGAGGGCGGAAGCCTGGCATAGCTGATGATGGAGCAGGGCAGGAGTCGGTGCCCCTGATGACACTGCGGAGCTACCATAGCAATCTTGGACAGCTCACACCTGGATTTTGGCCACATGACACACTAGGGATGTTTCTTGGATAGAGAACCGAATGTCTATTCTGTTGAAGCTACTGTTATACTTTTGGTCTCCATTTCCTTCAGCTCAGTACAGTTCCTACCTGTTATGGGTTGAACTGTATCCCTAACAATATATGTTGAAGTTCTAACCCACCCACCCCCCACCAACCACAGTACCTATGAACGTGGCCTTATTTGGAAAGAAGAACTTGGCAGATAAAATCGAGTTAAGATGAGATCAGACCACATTAGGCTAGGCCCTTGATCCAATGTGACTGGTGTCCTAAGAAGAAGAAGAAAAGACACAGAGACACACAGGCAGAAGGTGGCCACATGACTACAGGCTCAGAGACTACAGTGGTGCATCTACAGGCCAAGAAACGCCAAGGATTACCACACACTAGCCAAAGAGGAAAGGATGAAAGCAATGGGAAAGGAACGCTACAATCTGCTTTATGTTAAGAGAAGCTGTACATAGAATTTAGCAATTTCTGCACCAAAGAACAAGTATAATGTAGTCACAATAGAGATCCAAAGGACCCTTCATGGTGAAAACCCAGAGCCTACTGCAGGGTAACCAATGACTACATACAAATGTTTAAGACTTTCCATCATGGTGATAGGGTTCTCTTCCTGCACAATTAGTATTACTACCCTAAGAGATCACAGTGATTTTCCTAGTTTCATCTTATGCAGAAGCAAGATATTCCCAGGTAGCCTGACGACATTCTCAGTGTCCCCAACCTACTTATCAAATCAACAATTCATTCAGCCATAGTCATTTTGAAATTGTAACACAGCATGATTGTAGGTTCATTAAAACTCTCCCATGAAGGCCAGAGCCCAGTATGGTACATATGGTCCCTTATAAAAGTCTTCAACAGTTTCACAATGGAAGATAATGGGAGGAGACACTAGAGTTGTCTCAAAGTAGGACTAGAAATCATTTTACTGCTTTCCTCTTAAGTGGCCTTCAAGAAATTTAGTTGAATAAAGAACTGAATAAAGGGCTCCACACAGCGCTCCTGCCCCAGGAACTGTACAATTTCACTAATTATTGCTACCATGGCCCAGGGAATCTCACGTAGATGTTTTCTCATCTCCACATGAAGAATGGAGATGGCCCTACTGGTGTGGCTCAGTGGATTGAGCATGGGCCTGCGAACCAAAGGGTCGCCAGTTTGATTCCCAGTCAGGGCACATGCCTGGGTTGCAGGCCAAGTCCCCAGTAGGGGGCGCACAAGAGGCAACCACACATTGATGTTTCTCGCCCTCTCTCTCTCCCTCCCTTCCCCCTCCAAAAATAAATAAATAAAATCTTTAAGAGAGGGAGAAAGAGAGACAGAAACATCAATGTGTGGTTGCTGGGGGCCGTGGCCTGCAACCCAGGCATGTGCCCTGACTGGGAATCGAACCTGCGACACTTTGGTTCGCAGCCTGCGCTCAATCCACTGAGCTACTCCAGCCAGGCAATAAATAAAATCTTTTAAAAAAGAATGGAAATATTAGTAAGAAAACTTTAACTTAGTTTAAAATTTTAGTTCTATAATGAAAACTAAACAAAACTTACACTTTATTTTTTGGTGAATTACATGATACAGAATCCCCTGTGCATTCAGTTCACAGCCATACAGATTTGGTCACCTTAAGAAGTCATAACCATGTCCTTTAAATAAGGAGCTATTAAAATATTTACTCTCTGACTTGGCTAAGTCCTGTCTCTGTCAGCAGTGTGGGAAAGGGTTATATTCATTTAAGAACTTATGTAGACCTCGGAGTTGTCATTCCTGTATTTATTTGCAGTTTCTATGTAGCACAAAATAACCAGCAATTTGTAGATTGTTAATTCCCATGAACCTAAGAAAACTTCGCTGATTTTTTATAAGATATCTGAGCAGAGAGACACATCTAAGAGAACAGAGAGACCCTGAGAACAAAATTGTCCAAGCTTTCTTCTCATGACTCTGGCAACATGAGCCAGGAGAAGAGCCAGCTTTTATATACCAAGTCAGTTCTGGAAAGTGCTCAAGCCAACTGCAACCCAGGACTAAATGACAGTAGATTTATTATGTGAGGATGAGACCGGCACAGTAAGAAGCAAGCGCTTTACTCTCAAATTTGAACGTGTCAGGCAATAGGAAAGCAGTGCTTTTGTCCAAACGGATATTTACAAGTGACTATTTTTGCCCATGGATATCAATTTTATATAATTTAGGTAATGTTAAACCAGGTTTATCAATAAGGACATGTCCTGTTCATTGATGTATACTCAGTACCTAGCAAAGTGCCTAAAATATAGGTGTTCAATAAATAATTCTTAAATGAGAGAATATGATTGAGACACAGCCACCCAGAGCTTAAAAACCAAATAAGCTTAAATCTTGCGAAATTAACACCTTGGAAGCCCTATGATAATTATAATGATCCAGCCCATCATACCACTAATTTGGGAACTTCTCTGAAACTACAGCAGGTCCTTGAATAACATCGTTTTGTTATATGTCAATGAGATGCCAGAGGAACTTAACTCTTGTCTATGTCAATTAGCCCACGGTAAAACTGGTTTCATTATACATCATTTCGCTTAAAGTCACAAAACTCAACTGACGATGTTAAGTGAGAACTTACTGTATCTCTAGAAAGATGTAGCTTTTTCCTACCAGGAAAGCCTAGGAACCTCATAAATAGAATTAAGAAATTCCCCACTCATCACTAGCAATTCAAAACGAGCTGCAGAAGAATGGGCTCAGTCCACTGTCAAGGTCCCTGTGAGGAATGGCTAAGGGCAATATCACCAACCAGGATGTTGTGGACCTCCAGTTATTCCCCAGGGTCATGTTCTGAGCTGCGATATGACCCAAGGAGCTAAGCTAGAAAAGCTTCTCTCTGGGATGGGTAGTGGAGAACTTCGAGAAATGCCTGTCTAAAATGCCACCATTTTTGAGGACAAGGATATGAAGGGAAAAAATTATTTCAAAATTCCTGTGTTGGCTCACTCATTTAAAAAGGATAATAAATGATCAAAGATAACTGGATGTATTAAACCCCGACCAGTAACATCATCAACGTGTACTGGAAGGTTACCAATCTACTGCTATACACTTTCCTTTAACTTTCACCAAGAATGCAATCATAAAACTGACTGACTTTCTAAGAAGTAATTCAATTTTCAGTGAACTTCACTTGATGAGCTAGATGTTAAAGGCTCAAAGGCAGCATGGGTTCTTGAAGCGAGGTGATTCCCCTGGAGTCTACAATTGGATTGATGACTCACACTAAATAGACATATTCTTGTTCACTTTCTGCACGTGCAGATGCAAGTCTTGCGATGAGACTGACGTAAAATGAATTTGCTATGACAGCTAACTCTCATTTTGTGTTCTGTATTTTTCAAAAAAAAAATCTACATTCTACTTTGTTAATTATCGAAGCTCTACAAAATTAGGCAAGGAACATTTATACTATCAAATTAGTTAAACATAAATGAATGATAATGTTCAAATACTTCAAAGGTGGTGCTGAAACTGGTCCACTCATCAAGTACTGGTTACAGTGTAAGTTGGGATAACACATTAACAAAGCAATTTGACAATACAAATTATGACCACGCTGTATTTATGCATTTTGATATGTACCATCAATAAGAATTTATCCTAAATATTTCAAATAACAAAAAATAATTCAAGCAGGAAAATATTAGTTACAATTTTCTAGTAAAGAGACAGTAACAGTAGCCTAAAACACCCAATGAGAGGGCTGGTCAAATTGGCATTTAAAAATTTTGGCACTAAAAATTAAGTGGCAACACAGATGGGTGCTTTTGACAAAAGATAAACATGATACAAAAGCATATTTTCATTATGATTGAAAATGCATAAAACGTAAAGTGGATAGGCAAAAGAACAAGGGAATACACAACAATGATGGTAGCCATTTGTAGTTCCTGAGTTCTTGCTAAATTTTGTGAAATGACAATGTATTATCTTAAATATTTTCCCAAAACTAGCCTGTGGAGCAACCATTTTCAGTGAAAAGATTTGAAATGAAAATGTGGCCAAAGAACCCTGCCTCTGGGTTAAAAACAAATAAATAAACAAGGGGTTTCCTAGTCTCACTCTCTTCCCACCAAAATCCTCATAAATCCTCGGGTCAGGTACATGCGGGAAGTGAGGCACATCCCAGTCTGGTTTGGCAAGGCAGGCTGCACAGCCTGTGAGGTATCTGCAATAAGCCCGTTTCACTTGGGCTAGCCCAGAGTCCGCCAGATGTACTTGATCACAAAACCCTCTTTGCACAGAAGACCTTCGAACATTCCTCTCCCCACAGTTTGGGAGATGGTGCCTGGGCTGATGGTGGTCAAAGGAAATTACCAGGAAGACGTTTCCGGGCCATGTGCTCCCCAGCTGGGAGTCACTAATGACAGTGCCTGCCTTATCCCGCAGGTGTATGTATTAAGGTAGAGAAAAAGCTTGACAACGGCTGATCTATGCTGCTACCTAGAAACAATGGAATGCCATATAAATAAACCCTTTCGGGGACTGGTTTGGGAGGTTTTCTGGCCCTTACAATAGGGGTTCTGATGTAGTCCAAAGATTAATAGCCAGTTTCTACAAAGGAATGGTTATCTCTTCTCTGTCATTCTGAGATGGCAACTAAAGAAATATGAGTGACCCATATGAGAATTAATTTCTCTTTTAGACATAAATATAGCACTGTTCATAACATGAAAAAACAAGGTATATATTTTTTTAGGTCTGGATATTTTTAAAGTGTGCATGCGGTAGTGGGATGTCTCTACCAAGCAAATTCCAAATACCTACTTCCCAGAGCTGAGAAATGGGCAAACACAGTTTCCCCACCCCTCAACAGACACAGTTCCTTTGGCATTGTTTATGCCACCGTTACCTCTGCTCGAAGTGTAGCTTTCATGCAGACTTGGCAAAGAGGTCCATTTCGGGAGAACTGAAGGGGGAGGTGCCGAATTCGATTTCGACAGGTTGGCTCCTCACAAATCAACCAGCCCTGCAGAGACAAGACAGAACACTTCAGTCCTTTCACCACCTCCACAGACACAAACAAAAACCCCTTCGTTATCAGGATACGCTCAGGTCAGTCAAACCTTCCTTAGAGATTCTGAAATAGCTCATTACCTTTCTTTGCTGATGTGTTCACTTGATCTGTGCCCCAAACTTAAAAGCTAGGTAACTCATAATGTTTTACAAAAAGATTACATGAGATATTATTCTCTTTTCTTAAAATATAACCCCCTCCACGAACAAATATCCCCCAATAAAAACTTATATAATTGCACGCAGATGTAAACCAAGGGGTCTTAGTTCACTAGTGCAGACCATTACCAAAGTAAAGAATGTACCATAGAAATAAATGACTCTCCCAACAGTTGAGTAACTACTGATTACTCAATTGCTGTGATCAGTCTCCTTCTCCACCACAAGAGCACAACGGTACTTGCTTTACAGGTTTGTTGTGGTTGTGATGTAACACACTCAGAGTGCTCCGAACTACACTTGGCTTAGAGAAACACTGACAAAATGTAAGCAACACTTGCATGTAAATTAAAACATATTTCTAAAAATTTATTTATTTATCTAATTTTAATTTATAGAGAGAGGGGAAGGGAGGGAGAAAGAGAGGGACAGAAACATTGATGTGAAAGAGAAACATCGATCGGTTGCCTCTCATACCCTCCCTGATCAGGGACCGAACCTGCAGCCTAGGTACGTGCCAGGACCGGGAATCAAACCAGCAACGTTAAGCTTTGCAGGACAACACTCCAACCAACTGAGCCATACCACTCGGGGCAATGCATATTCCTTTACACATGTTCTCTGGAGGCATAAAACTGGCTGCCATGTTTTCAAGGACATCAACTGACCACCCTTTTCCCGTCATGTCAAATAGTCACTGTCCACTTATCTGCACACTTTCCTCCTGCGGTTACTCTCCTTTGCTGCTCTTGTGTGAATTTTCCCATAGAGATGTGATGACAATATGCCCATGATGGTAAGTCAGCATTGTTTGCTATAAAACATATCTGTTAAACCAGGAAGACAAGACTGCACAAATAGGGTTGAGCGAAACTCAGGTGCTCTGGGGGCTTTAGTGCTACACATATTGGCCATAATAAGCCTAAGGCAAATTAGGGGGTATAAAGGTGTATATATGTTCCCTTCTTGCATGGGTTCCTACTCGAGGAGCTGCAAGTAGGGAGCTGACTGTCTTTGGGCCGTAGAGTGTTTGGAGAGGCAGAACTTCTGAACTGGTCTTGAAGAGTAAGTAGAAGTCTGGTACGTAGAGAAGGCAGGAAACACAACTGAGGCAGACAGAACATGTGCAAAAGTATGAAGGCCAGAGAGAGCTGTGCGTGATATTCTGAAGAAAGACATCAGTGAGCTCTGGCAAGTGTGCCTTGGCTGGAGCTTAGTTCTGTAACTGAAAGGTTGAGAGTTCGATCCCTAGTCAGGGCACATGACTAGGTTGATGGTTCGTTCCATGGTCTACACAAAGATCCCCAGTCTGGGGCCGTACAGGAGGCAACCAATTATTGCTTCTCTCTCACATCGATGTTTCTCTCTCCCCCTTCCTCTGCCTCTAAAAGCAATGAAAAAAAAATGTCCTCGGATGAGGATTAAAAAAAAGAAAACACATCAGTGACATGTTTGACTACGTTCCTTGTTTCTAAACTGAGCAACCTTTAGGCTTTTTTCTCCTGAGAGGACAGCAGTGTGTATACAATTGTTGCTTAATTACATTGGGACCTTTGCCTGCCATTTATTAATATGGTCACACAGCATTAATCCAAAGCTGCAGGATGTCCCCATTCCTTGCTGTGCTAAAGAACATCATTCGGAATTGGCTCTTCTTGGAAACAGCTACAACCAAACTCAAGGGAAAGCACTCCAAACTAGTTCTTCCAGCTCCATGAATGACTTTTACCCCACAGAAAGTGCAACATAAAATTTTTGATGAAAACAAAATATGCTCCCTTTAAAGAATATAAAATTCATCTAGTCAATACATTCACAGTAAGCTTCACTCCCACCTTCAGTCAACAGGCTGAGCTATTCATATTTAAGTTGAACTTTTCAGGTACAGCGTCTCAAGGAGTCCTTATGAAGTCTTTAATACATGCCCAGAACTATATTTAACATTGTGGAGAATAGGTAAAGAGCTCCCAGGTACAGAGTTTCAGGAAATTGCAATCTAAACAGGAAAACAAGGTCCATACACACAAAGAAAAAGCAATTCAGTATAGTCTGGCTTTAAGAAGCAAGTTGTATGGTACCATCTATAAATGCAAAACACCACAGAGAAGGGATGGACTCATGTGGACCCCACCTATCTTAGACAAACAACTAGTATCGCAGCAAAAGACAAGAAACTAAAATAAAGAATCAATGGTTCTGGGCCACAGGGAGCTGTTTTACAATTCCTAGGGCCTAGGACCACATTTTCTTGATTGAAGGACACATCTTTATTCACATCTTAATATTTCCAAAACTCAAGATGCATTTACAATTGACATGTACATTTAATGATGTATTTATATTTCCTTCGAAAAAGCTGTTAAGACTGCAGCTCACAATCAATGGCCGCTCAGAATTAAAGAAACACCGTACTTTGGTTTAGCCTGTGGTAGGTATGGAGAACACAGGGCGGGACAGTGGGGCTAATAGCAGCAGCAGTTTTAAATGCAGCCTATAAACACTAAAGGTCAGACTAGCTGTTTCTGGAAGTAACCATTTAGGCATATTAAGAAAGGAAACAGTAGGCTCCAAGCAAACCAGGTATGAAAAATGTAGGACTGGATGACTCCTTTATTATTCATTTGAATTTGATACATTTGCTACCTGAGGCTTTATACGCTTTGGAATGTGTTTCAGTGAACAGTGCCAACCACAGCTGTAATTCACTCAATTTCAAGCATAATTTTTAATAAGTAAGCAAAGAGGTAACAACTATTACGGTTTTTAAAAAAAATATTTTATTTATTTATTTTTAGAGAGGGGAAGGGAGGGAGAAAGAGAGGGAGAGAAATATCTATGTGTGGGTGCATCTCACATACCCCCCTACTGGGGACCTGGGCCACAACCCAGGCATGTGCCCTGACTGGGAATCAAACCTGCAACCCTTTGATTCGCAGGCTGGGGCTCAATCCACGGAGCCACATCAGCTGGGGCACAACTATCATGTTATGATATGATAAATTATTAAGCAGTAGAACACAGCCTGGAAGTTAAAACTATTTTTTTTTAATTTTTAAAATATAATGCTCAATAAGCTAGTTCCTTTCAGATGTTTTTGAAACTTGATTCCACCAATTTACTACAACTTTAAGACACACTAGGTGAGCTGCCAACCAGGGAGATGCTAAATTGTCACCTCACCTGCTTCTAAAGCAAATATCTAACTCTATCTCTTACTGAGTTACTAACTAAATGTCCTTTCAAATCATATAAAAAACAGATAATATAATTTGTCTAGACTTCCTACCAGTTATAATTAACATTAAAGAGGCCTTTTCTTCTTTGTCACCTCTCTCTATTCAGTACTTATTTGGGTTTGTTTGTACTTACTATCTGTTAATCTCCCTTTACAAATGACAACAATAACTCAGGCTATTATGCATGGAAATTAAACATGCTGATAACTGTGAAGGGAACTGGGGCTGAAAAAATATTAAAGCCTGTAACTCTTTATGCTTCTTGTTTTATTTTGATAATTGAGCTTTTGGTCATGGGCTATTTTAAACAAAACTCTTCTATGGGGGAAATAGGCCCTAATCATATTCAATATATTCTTTGCTTCCATTCACCTTAGTTAAGTACATTTTGGTTAACCCTTTGTTCCCCCAACAAATAATAACAGACTGTACTAAATCTATCTTTGAAAGAACATTTTTGTTGTTAAAAAAAATAAATATGCCAGGTCTTTGAAAATATTCCGTGATGGGGCAAATCATGTACCGCAAGATCTCATTGAGAATTTCACCTCTCGTGGGTGTTGAAAACAAAAGAAATGAAAATACTAACATTGTATAAATTCATTTTGAATTATTACTCACAGAGAGAAAACTAAACTTATTTTCATTTCCCATGCTGGGAAATAATGTACAGCCTAAAACTACATTGCCAAGTCAATCAAAGGGCAAAAAAACCTTAATAATGTATAGTTCTTTGTAAGTACAACCTATAAAAAGGTTTGGGCTTTACAAAAAAAACATTTTATTTATTTATTTTTAGAGAGAGGGGAAGGGGGGGGGGAGAGAGAGAGAGAAACAGTGATGTGAGAAAGAAACATTGACCAGCTGCCTCCCATACACACCACAACAGAGGACTGAACCCGCAACCCAGGCATGTGCCCTGACCGGGAATGGAACCAGCAACCTCTCACTCTGCAGAATGATGTCCAATCCACTGAGCCACACTGGTCAGGGCAAAAGGTTTGGGCTTTAATAAAAACCTCCAGAACCACTAAGAATATTATCTACTATCCAAATATGTCCATTTTATTATGCAATGTCACGCCAAAGTGGCAAACTGTCATAACCCACAGAAATAAGGTCATTAACATACTTTGTATGTTTTATACTTTCGTGTACATATTTCTGCATCCCTCTTTTATGGACATACACATTTTGGAAGGTTTGCAAAAATAAAAATATTCTCAATTTTATATAATATACATACATATAGATGTGTGTATATAAAATAAATAATAAAAAACAAATATATATATAAATAAAAGAAATAAGGCTATTAAGTTAGTTTTCAGTTGGCTATCATGATCATGTTTATAAGTACAGGGTTCAAGTGAGGTGAAGCCAGCCTGGCCAATAGCAAGACAAAGACTCTCAAAAACATGCAAAGATCTATCATCACCTGCAGTTTTAGTCTCAGCATCACTAATTCCCTGAAATCATTGTGTAGGAAATTGTGTCACATGCCAATTAGTTATGATTGCTGAATTGTATTTCTGAGGCCTCAACTGAAATGGTTTTGTCTGCACGTGCTACAAAGGGATCGATTTCCACTTGTAACTGAGGCATTCCTATCAGTTGTCCCTTTAACACAAACTACTATTCATTTGTGTATGCTTGTGTTTTTAGAAGGATGCACACACAGAAATCACCTAGACATGCAAATGTGGTGTATGGGAGGCACTCAAAAATGTCTTTTGAATACAGTAGCCCCACCCCCATCCATGGTTTTGCCTTCCGTGGTTTCAGTTTCCTGTGGTCAACCCCAGTCTGAAAACATTAAATGGAAAATTCTGGAAATAAACAATGTGCAAGTTCTAAATTGTGTGCTGTCCTGGTAGTTTGATAAACTCTTAAGCAGTCCCGCTCCATCCAGCCCAGGACGAGAATCATCCTTTTGTCCAGTGACTCCACACTGCACACACTTCCTGCCCATTAGTCACTCAGTAGCCATCTTGGTTATCAGATGACTGGAGGTACCACAGTGCTTTTGGGCAAGTAACCCTTATATTCCTTAACTTTTATTCACACAACTTATTTTACAGTATTTTGCTAGAGTTGCTCTATTTTATTAGTTATTGTCAATCTCTTACTGTGCCTAATTTATAAATTAAACTTTATCATAGGTATGTATGTATAGGAAAACAATATATATAGGGTTTGGCACTATCTGATATTCCAGGCATCCACTGGGGGTCCTGGAACATATCCCCCATACATAAGGGGGGACCTTTGTAAATGAATGAATAAAAGCAAAAAAAAAGAAAAATGTACAAGGGCAAATTCATGCAAAATAATAAAGGTCTAAAATTCACGGTAGTTCTTACTCTTGAATCAAGTATGTGTTGGGTCCTTCTCCCAGTTCCAGTCAGTCACACAGCCTGCCCCCTGGCCTTATAGTCCTATAAGCAGCAGACCTCACAGTTGATTCACGGCAATAGCCCCCTACCTGTTTCCCTGACTCTATTCTCTCCCACAGCCAATTCAAAGACAGGCCAAGTACGATTTTGTCAGGCATCTCCATTCCCATCATCCAACTGTATACCTTCCACAGAGTATTACGAAGGCATGTTTCGGTTTGGCTTTCCAGTCCTTACAGCTTCATCCCATTCCTCCTTTCTCACCATTCTCTTACACAAACTCTTTGCCCCACCTGTCTTCTTTTCTCACTATCCTCATCACATTTTGTTTAATGCCACCTCCTTGTCTTGAATCATGCTGTGGAACACAGGTGGTAAACATAAGGCCTGTGGGCCAAAGCAGGCCCTCCACCTTGTTTCTACCCAGGAGCAGCACTGAGCTCTTTGCTTAACTGTGAAGTAGTTACATTTCAAGTTGCATTCGGCCCTTTGAAGGCAACCACGAGGCTGATGTGCCACCCCCCCGTGAAAATAAGTTTGACACCCCTGCTGTATAAGTTCTGCCTATCTATAGTGCCTACTCCTTGAACACTTCATTCCTCTCCTATGATATTTTTCCAACCCTCATGGACTTCTCTTCATATCCCAGCTACAACTGAGCACACAAATGCTCAGTTGTAGTTGTATCCCAGCCACAACTGAGCACACAATGCTTTGCACTGTCCCTGAATTACCTTATTTTTACCTCCTTAAATGGAGGGTCAGGCCCTCAGAAAATGACTTGCTTTGGAATTGGTAGTGTCCTCCACAGTCTCTAGCACAAAGGTTCACACTTGATGAAGAATACAGAGTTGAGGTTATGAAAAACTACACTTGTGTGTGGTTTCCTCTCCCAATTTACGAGGTATGTCCAGAAAGTATCCAGCCACGCAATATGAAAAATAGAGGTGTTTACTGAAGAAGACACAAGATACAAGATACACTGTACATAGGACAATGACACCTCAGTCCCCTGCAAAATAGGCACCTTGGGACCTCACACAGGTCTCCCAATCACTATCAGCTGCCTGTCCGATTTTCGTGAATCTCATCAATGGTCTAAAATCTCTTCCCTTTCAAAGGTGATTTTAGTTTGGGGAAAAGCCAGAAGTCACAGGGCACCAAATCTGGACTGTAGGGGGCCTAAGTCACCTAGATGATTTGATGTTTTGCCAAAAAACTCTGCACAAGGCATGATGCATGAATGAGTATATCATCATGATGAAGCTGCCAATCACCAGCTGCCCATAGCTGCAACTTCTGAATCATCCGAATAGTTTCCGTGGAAGAATGTTCAAGCTTAATGCAAAATTTGATGCAGATTTGCTACTCAACTCACCCATCATTTTGAATGCAAAGGCCATACAGTGTACACGCTCACTCAATGGCATGTACTGCCCCCACTGACTAATACAGTGAAGTCATTGTTGTTCACGTATGCACATTCCAGCCCATTATCCTTGGCCGCCAGGTTACATTGATGACGTATACACCATTTTTGTTATATTAAGAATGGCTGGACCTTTTCTGGACAAACTTCATCATATTAATGGGTAATTTTGCATAAGTCTCCAAACCTTTCTCTGAGCCTCAGTCTCCTTGTCTATAAAATAGGAATAATACTTATCCTATTAGAATTGTTAAGAACATCAAATAAGAAAGCCCACACAGAATTCAATAGATGTAAAATATTATTATCCTATATATGCCTCCAGTAATGGGCTACAGCTGACAATACACTATTAAAGATGTACTATTCTAACCAGGGAAGAGTCAGGTCAGTTTCTACCTGGTGCTCTCTCAAGACAGAGAATCCCAATGATGAATAACGGGTAAGATTAGGCAAAACTGCGTCTCAATTTGATCGCAAAATAATACAACTATGTAGTCAGCATAAGTGAAATGTTCAGGTTTTTTGTCACAGAACTATACTGGATTTGAAGTTACAGATGGCAGACTGGACAGTGAGGGAAGAGGAGGTGGTCTTTGCTTTCGTTGGGGTTCACAGAGATTTTCAGGAGGCAACGCAATGAAATAATGCAGTGATGTGTGATTTAAATTGTAATGGCTCTCCAGGAGTGCGATGACAGGGTCACAGGGCCAGGTCTGCAAGCATGTATGTTCTTAAAATTCATCGTATTATTACTATTTTTCTGTACTAGCCTTAACTGTCCCTCTCCCCAAACTAGATGCACTTTGAGAACACCAAACTCCCATTTTACCTTAAACCATTTATAATTGTTCTGGGGTTCCCTTGTAGCCACAGTTTTCTGTCACAGAATTATCCCCGATGTAAAACGGGTCTTCTTATAGACAGTGCACAGTATGGGACTACAGCTGCCTTTGAAAATGACATGTTGTGATTTCGGATTTCCAGAAATATCAAAAAACAAATTGCTTTCTGACCCACATTTACACCCAAAATGGGGAGAAATTTTTCCTAAGATCTCCAGGGGAAGTTTTAACAGGAACATAATTTTGCTTTTAAAGTTAAATTTTCCACACTGCAGCATGCTGGCATGTCAAAGAGTACTTATTAAGTCACAGAAAGGTGCCAGAGTAGGAGACGAAAGAGCAAATCAGAAAAAATACATACATAAACTATTCACCAAAGTTAACACAAAAATATTTTTAACAAAATTATCAAACAAAACAGTTGTGGAAAGTGCCTTGCTGGTCAATGTAAGATTTTGAAATATTATTAAAATTGATTTTTAAAGTAAGACATCTCTTTAAATGAACAGTCACATGTCATTTCATCCAAGTTATTTGAAACTTATTGATCTTATCATTTGTGCAAGGACCAGACTCTGCTATCAGTTTGCTGAAAGGATAATGGAGCACTCCCAAACTGTTATGATAGGTGAGATGCGAATAGTGGTCCTCATTTAAACACACAGAATGGCATACAAGTGGACAAATTCCCACCTCAGCAATTGTATATTGCATGATAAATGAGCAAGTTGTTCTGCTTTGCCTCACATCAAATCCAATATCATAGCCTTGTTATTTTAATTTGCAATCAGAGGTTGAGCATCAGAAGATGTACCTGAAGGACATTAAAGAGCCCCATGCAAACCATCTTCTCCTGCTATACTGTGGGCAGAGAAAGCCAACGATTACCAGCAATTTTTATTTTACCACTGTAGGACAATACCAGAACAGTTAAAATTGTCTCCATGCAAGCAACTGGGGAAAATATACTTAAAATGACTTTATATGGAAAAATCACGTTGGGGGGGGCGGGGAGTTCAATGGGGGACATGTATCTTTCTGTATGGGCAGCTAAAAATCTCTCTAAGTATATTCAAGCCCATTCTATAAAATACTCTCCCTATTCATCCAACTCAAAAGCAAGCTACATTCTTAGGCTATAATAGGTCACAACTAAGTACACAGTACCTTGCTTCAGGAATAATTTCACTTTGTCTGTCAACTGTCAACAAAGCACAAAGAGCTCATGCAACCCAGCCGTGTACTGTGGATGTTAGAGATGTAACAAAATACAAATAATAAGAATACAAGATTTGTGAGCGGCCCTGCTTTCACTTTATATGAGAAACTGAAAGCATTTTCCTCTCCACATTCCATTAATCTCTATTGTATTACAAATTTTTTTCACAAAAGACTTCTTTTTCCTATGTGAAGCTACAAGTAACTTGGGGATGTAATATTCCAGCCGCGATGAATGTCCAACTTTCCAACATGAATGGTTATAAATGGATGTGCCAGTTAAGGCATATAGTTATTTCAACAAAGAAAAGGAATAAAAGAATCAAATGGGATGAGATGGTAAAATGGCTACACTGGTGCTTATATTATTATTTTCATTTGAAGCCTCTAAGAAAAATTGTTAATTATTTCCACTACCCTTGCTCTCAAGTTTTCTCATTCTTGAAAAAATATCACCCTCCCTATATAAACAGACTTAGAAATAAACTTCAAAAGTATGTCCTGGCTGGTGTGGTTCAGTGGATTGAGCACCGGACTGCGAGCCAAAGGGTTGCCAGTTCGATTCCCAGTCAGGGCACAGGCCTGGGCTGTGGGCCAGGTCCCCAGTAGGGGGTGTGGGAGAGGCAACCACACATTGATATTTCTCTCCCTCTCTTCCTCCCTCCCTTACCCTCTGTCTAGAAATAAATGAGTAAAATCTTTTTAAAAACTTAAGAAAAACACAAAAGTAAACTCAAGGTTTAGTTTCATCAATATGTACCCAGAAAAAAAGACTGGAAGGAAATACTCTAAAATGCCATCACTGGTTACCTGTAGGTGGTTTCTTCTGTTTCTGTATTTTCTAAAATTTCTACAAGCATATATTATTTTTTATAATCAGAAAACCGTTATTAAGGAGGGAAGGCACAGTTTTGACAAGAGCTTTCAATATAAGCAAATCACTAATCCATCTGAAAAATATCTTGAGCTATACCATGTGTTTTGTTGTGACCAAGATGAATTTTCCAGGAACGTGCTTATGATAAAAAGGAGGGGGGCACATAAAATAGTGTTTTCTTTAAAACATTTTATACTAGTTCCGAAATTTCAAAAATGGGTCCATTTAAGCCTATAAGCAGTTCTCAAGTAGAAAGTGGCAGGGCATGTATTAGTGGTATTAGAATAATTTCTTAAATTAAGCCACTCGATGAAACCCACACTGCGTTCTGGAGAATGTGATCTGGGCACTTTTCTTTATGATGTTGGATCTATGAAGGTAGGTGATAAACCAGTTTTAAAGAGAGGCATTTTGTTCCATGTCTCCTCCCCTGACTTTATTCAGAATACACGTGGATCAGTTCATGTCCAGGGTAGGAATCAAATTTTTAAAAATTCCATCAGGAGGACATGCTATAAGCTTATTATGAGCAGAGTTTCTTTTCTTGGCTCAAGTCTAGCTAAAAGTAATTTTTACTGTTTGCTTGCTTGCAGGCTAGAATTTATCAGTATGGGTTACTGTGATGCGCCTTTGGGTAAGGAGCAAACAAATGTTAAAATGAACTATACACAAAATTGCCTTAAAGGGCATCTTAAAATCAGAACAGCGTTCAAACCATCACCAGGCAATGTTTGTTCATTTAACTTTAATTATTTTCTCCTCGAGAATCGTACTAATGAAACTGAATATCTTGCATGGTTTCGAAGGACTGTTTGAATAGTCTGTAAACAGAACTAAGGGTAGACAAGAGATCTGGCTGAGCCAGGGGGTTGCTAGGTGATGTAGAATGTAAACTCACAAACTTGTTAAGGTTTGCCTTGCTTTCATGCCACTTTCACACACTCTCAAAAGTTTTGAGACTTGGTTTTTCAGGTGGCCATTAAAAAAAAGAAGAGACCCCCTCCCTCTGAAATTCACTCCCCCCAGATGCTCTGCCAGATTCAGAAGAGAAGAAATCCATCTGACCTTTGGATATAACCTGGAAAACTTTTGGTTTTCCATAAACATAGAATCATGCATTTTGCGAATGCCCGTAATTTAAGAAACAAATCTCACAAAGGTGGATTTTTGAATTTCAAAAACACATTTCTAATCTTTTTGTATTCGACATGAAATAAAATGAAGATTTCCTTCCAGAAAACAAATATGTGATCACGGCTTCGAGGATTCGAGGCTATAACCTTAGCACAGATTATTTTCGTGACAAGCCTTTGGGTTTAGCTACTCATCTCTTTCCCGGCCTACACCAAGTTTGACTGCCTGTGAGGCTGCTCCCTTCGGCCCCCTCCCCCAAGCTCCTTTTTAAGTAGCTGATCAGAGATTGTCCAGTAAGAGCACTTTATTAGATCATCAGCCAGAGGGGTTCACAAGTACTGAGAGCAATGGGCTCAAATGCGGCACATCAGTTTTAATAGACCAGGGGCTACTAGTAAACTGCAGATACTGCTGAGAACTTTCCATGCACTGAACTCTTGAAAAAAGCACCGTCTCTCCAGCTTAAATGCAGCTGCCTCTTTCAATGCCGCAAATGGGTAAATTTGACAAAAAAGCCACCATTAAGACTACATGAAAGGCTCAAGACAACATCCTTTCAATGCTTTGTACTTCAGTAATCAGATGTACTTACTCACCCCCTCCCCCAAACCCGATCAAGAACTATTTCTGAATGGTAGGAAATAATTCCACTTTGTACATCTTTTAGTTAATCAAGACTTTCTATTCAGCAATTTGACCTTTTGTTCAAAACAGGATTATCAGTTTTTTCGCCAGTTACCAAGGGCGACTCGCATGGTGAACATAATTGCAATAATTTGCAAAACACCATGGCAACCCACATTACAACTAGGTAAATACTGGGCTTTTGTGCTACATTGTTATTTTCAGAGATGCTGGAGTCAAAGAACGAATGACAAATGAACACAAAATTTATATTTGCTTTGTCTCAAAAGAGAAGAAAATTGATAACAAGAATTGGGGGGAAACCGACTACAGCTGTAATTTCTAACTTGATTAATTAGGATGGTAACAGTCCTTAACAGTATATTCAACAAACAGCCCTGACTTCGTCTCTCCACCCACCTCTCTCTATACCGCTACCACTATCCCCCCCTACCCCAGACAAATTTTTTCAGCTTGGAGAACAAACATCCCCCATTTGCTCTTTTCTTCAACTTAATGGAATCCTTAATTGCAGAATATTGTTCTCCTGCTCTTCACAGCAGTGAAAACGGAGAGAAAGGAGGAGAGTGCCAGGGCAGACAGGGAGCTACAGTCATTTTTCCCCTGCCTCTTCTGGACACCCCAGGCTCAGTGATGAGACGGCATTTTTCTGGTCTCAGCAGCTGTTTCGTAGCAGACAATAAAGTAAAAACTATTTAGCTTTGCAGAAAAGCCACTTCTCTCCTCTTGGCAATACAAGGTAAGTCTACACGCCGAGCTGAAGTTTCATAATTTAAATGCCAGAACGGAAAGTGAGAAAATCCTGCTAATTTAAAACAAATATGAATTTTTCCCGTAAATAATTAACTGTGCTTCTGTCCAAAATGCTCTTGAAATTCATGTGTTTGCTATTTGAGGAAAATGTTCAACTATATCACCAATGTGCTGAGAAACACTTTATACTCAGAGAGCCCAATTCACAAGACAATCTAAAAATAGAAACTCAGTACTCAGAAATTAATACAAAAATCAAATTCATTTTGATAAACGTAGTCTCAAAAAAAAACTATTATCTCTCTTGTAATAAATGTGATGATTAGAAAAGTCATATCAGAATTGTTTTACTCAGGTATAAAAGGCAGGTTCTATTTTATAGTAAAGGAGCAGTTTTTTTCTCAGAGGCACAAATTCTGTTACACTGCCTCCCTTCTTGGAAACGAACAAAATAGACTTTCCGTGTAAAATGTAATGTTTTGTGATGACAAGAGAAAAACACACACAGAAAGGGCTTGCAGAAGTTACACTGCCGATATCTGAAGAATAAGAAGTTCCAGGTGCACTCAACACGGCCCAGCCTGCTTTCCTCTGTCTGCCTTATAACAAGGCAGAGCGAAAGGAGTTTCTCCACTGATCTGCAGCATATTACCGCTAACTTTTGAAAAATCAAATGAACCTGATGCTATAATGGGTCCGTTCTTATTTTGTCAGGGCTGAAAACTCCCAGACAGATTTCGAAGATTCAGCTTGGAGAAATCACAATATAACATTCTTCGGAATATGCCTCCAAAATTACAGATACTGTGATTTCTCCGGAGGAGCAGAAATCAAAAGAATGTGACACATTAACTCCTTCTCAGTCAGGACCAACCTGTTTATACTTGGAAAATATATTTTATTTTCTGGCTTAATTCATCCTGAATTTAACATACCTGTATCAAGTATATTCTTATCAAAAGTCCAAACATTAAGAGGAAATGTAGCCTTTAATGCCAAATAATAAAGGGTTGGACAAGCCTTCAGTACATTTTGATCAAATAGACTTCATGACAGATCATAAAGTGGGCATAAAATCCCCATGACAGTTGAAGTTCTTTAAGAAACTGTTTCATATATATATATGAAATACTTTATAATCTATTTGGAATATCTTCGCTTACAACATTTTGCTAATACACTTGATCCCTCCTGCCCCAATCTTTTGCAGCTTCTGTTCCAGTGGTACTTTTCCTTTTCTACCCACCCCCACCTTTGGCCAACTAAATAGGATGCTCCTTGACTTCTATTTGTGAATTGCAACATCCAACCCTTTGTAATGCCAATACATTACCCAAAGTCGAGAACGGCAAATACCTAGCAGGCCACTACATTCCACCTCCAATTCTATCCCCGTGGCCCACATAGGGTAAGAGCTGGCACTCACTGTGAAGCCCACCTGCTTATTCCTGGCCCAAATCCTTCTTGCTCTAGAATTTCCAACTCTGGCTGCACATGGGAATCACCAGGGGAGCACTTTCACACAGAATGTTGGGCACTACCCCAGAGTTTCTGATTCAGTAGGTCTTGGGGTAGGGCCTGAGAATGTGCACCTCTAACGAGTTCTCAGGGGATACTGCTGCTGCTAGCCTGGGGACCATACTTTAAGAACCACTGGTCTGGGGTACAGAATGGGGAACTGGGATTTTAAACAGTAACCCAAGTGATTCCGACGTGCCGCCACGGCTGAGACCCACTGTCCATATTCTCATTCTCTGTTGTTTAAAGAAAACTACTGGTTACTATCTTCTGACGAATGAACTTTATAAACAGAATTGTACTGAAAAAAATCTTTCGCTCAACTCTTTCTCATTCCATATTTACTCTTTCTTTAGATGTTGTTGATGTGGTCCTCTTTTACTCTTTCCAAGTTCTCCATGCAGCATTAGAATCAGCAAACCCTCAAGTCGGATTTAATTGTATTAAAAGAGCTGACCAATTTCTACATGGTTTAGATCATGTATGCAGCTAGTTAACATCCTTCCTTTAAACAAACCAATAAACAAAGAACCTTACTCTAATGATAACAATATAGTCCCTACAGTATGAAGTGTGCTTTACTTAGGAACACACTTTTAGGAGTGCTGGTGGAAACAGTGTCAATCTATGAGAGCAAGCACAATTACATTTTTGACTTAACAAGTGATATGAAATAATATATCTAAACCCCGAATCTTAAAGTTGGAAGGGACTTTAAAGCTCTAGTCTAATCCTTCATACTCTGAGAAGTCCAGGGAAAAGTACGTTCCTTGTGCATTCTCACAGCCATTAGCTGTAGAGCCACCAGGTTCTGAACTTTCTAGTCCAGGACTCTGCACCCTACACCCACTCTGCTTAATGTGCCAGCCAGTAGCTGCATGCAGTTCCTGGGCACTTGAAATGTGGTTAGTCCAAACTGAGATGTGTCACAAGTATCAAACATACAAAGACTTTGTCCAAAACAGATAATGTATCTTACTGATAATATTCATTAGAGACTGAAACATTTGGGATATGATGGGTTGGCTAAAATCTAGTATTGACTATTTCTTCCCTTGTTTTTAAAAATACAAATGGAACTGTATCGTGTACACGGTTTTAAATCTTGCTTTTTTCACTTAAAAGTACAGGAAATTACACCCTGTAAGTACATGCAGACCTGCAATGTTCCTTTTAATGGCTGCGCAGAATTCTATTTTTGATTGTAATACTTCAACAAATCCTCTTCTGATCAGCAATTTTCCATAAGGTACCTTTGACAACATCTTCAAGTACTGTACATCAGGAAGGAGGAATACTCAAATTGGAATTGCTGAGTCAAATGGCATGTTTATTTAAAAATTTGACAGATGTCACCAAACTGCAGTCCACAGAGGGCGTACCAGTTTTCACATCCACTAACAGTGTGTGCTAGTACTCCTTTCTCCACACCCTTGCCTACACTACCTGTACCTAACATTTGGATCTTTGTCATTTTCATAGGTGAAAACTGGTATTCATTTGGACTTCAGAGCTTAAGAGGAGAATGGGGGAAAAGGTGCAGGGATTAAGATGCATAACTGGTAGATACAGAATAGACAGGGGGAGGTTAAGAATAGTATAGGAAATGGAGAAGCCAAAGAATTTATATGCACAACTCATGGACATGAACAAGGGCGGGGGAGGGGAGGTTGCTGGAGGGAAGCGGGGTACCTGGTTGGAGGGGGGCAAATGGG
This sequence comes from Phyllostomus discolor, assembly GCF_004126475.2. Taxonomy (NCBI): domain Eukaryota; kingdom Metazoa; phylum Chordata; class Mammalia; order Chiroptera; family Phyllostomidae; genus Phyllostomus; species Phyllostomus discolor. The sequence goes on along the minus strand of NC_050198.1, from coordinate 11,605,763 downwards.
CAAAAATTGGGACAACTGTAATAGCATAATCAATAAAATACACTTTTAAACAAAGAGTGAGCTTAAACATCTGTATCTACGTTTCTAAGCTATTTCTTTCTCTATGAATTGCCTGTCTCTCCCCTTTATCCATTTTTCTACTAGATTATTGGTCTTTTCTCCTTGATTTGCAAGAAGACTTTATATGTGCAGGAAATTAGCCCTTTAGTCATTACATGGGTTGCAAATGTTTTCCCCAGCTCATGATATCTCTTTTGACTTTATGGTTTGTGTGTGTGTGTAATTTTGTGCCCCACAGAAATTTTTACTTTTACATTTGCAGTCAAATTTATTATTTTCCCTTTTCAGATTCTGAATTTTGTATCATTTCAAGAAGTCTTCCCGACTTCCACATTATTGAAAATATCTATTACTTTTATAGTTTCAGTTTCTAAGTTTAAATTTTTGGTCCACCTGGAATTTGTTTTAGTGTAGAGAGCACTGTATTTTTCCCCCCAGATGACTATCCCCTACTGATATAAATCACCCCTTGATACAATACTAAATGCAACTTTAGGTCTATTTCTGGACTTTCTGTATTGGCTCCATTAAAATCAAGACAGCACCAAAATATTTTAATTACCCTAAACTCCTAAAAACTTTAATACCTGGTAGGTCATCTTCTTTGTGGGAATTTTGCTATGAATGATTCTTTTTCTTGTCTAATTACAATAGCTAATACTTCTAAAAGTTGGTATTTTTCAAGATTTTCTGTGGGCTGCGTCTAGCATCAGATTTCCCAAGAATGTAGGACTGTGGACCCAAGCCACCAAAGGATCTGTGCAACCGGAAAAATGTAATTATATTAAAATAGCTACAAACTTTGGTGCAAAACACTTAAAATCAACTTCAGGGCTAAAGTTATTTTAAGGATATTAAATGGTTAACTAAATCCTAAAGTGGTTCCGTTTATATTGGGGGAATTAGTCCTCCTGAAAGTTCTCTTCCCTAAAATAGTCTTCTTAATCACTCCCCTTGGCTCTGCCTCTAAAAAAGTTTTGTGAAATTGAAGAGATCTCAACTTTGGTGGCCTGTGTCTTCTTTCATTTAAAAAAATGGTGTTATATGGTTGGAAGGTCTATCCTAGCATAAGAATCCTGTAGTTTTAAGACATAATTTTTAAAAATGAACATGAGGTTCCCCATAACCCTTCATGACTTAGCCACAACTGAGGTTAGGAAAATATATGCATATTCCTATCACTGAAAGTATTTCCTCTTAATGAAATCTCATTACTCTACCATTAGTAAGTTAGGATTTCATGTTATTACTGTTTTCATGCAACTGGCCCTGGCTGAGTAGCACACCCCAGTGAATGTCTAGTTCTCAAAGTGTGGTCCCCAGACCAACAGCATCGGCATCACCTGGGACCATATCAGACATGTGAATTCCCAGGCCCCACCCTAGACCTAGAATTGGACACTTTGGGGTGGCACCTAGCAATCTGTGTTTTAACAAGCCTTCCCTGGTGTGTGAAAAATGGGCATGCATTTACACAAATAAGGTTTAATAAGTATAAATTACAATGCTGAATTGTACACACTACCAAGCTGTAACGTACAGGGTCTGGCAGAAGTAAGGCCTGCTTCATTATGGTTGGTAGGGTAATAAAAAGGGTGTAGTTTTAATTTGAACATTTCACCTAAAATAGCATATGGTGTGCTTGAGTATGATATTGTTATGTTACAGAGTTACATGCTTATGACTTTATAATAAAAGATTTTGTAATAAAAAGGGGGGGGGCGTTATTTGTGCCGGACCCTGTATCTAGAAGCCAGGCTAAGGCAGAGTGCTAGAATGACAGAAAGCTAAACATCATCCATGCTGACCCTGACATTTGCCCATTATGCCACCCCTCTCAAAGCACCAACTACTCTATGCCCTTCTGAATACTTCTATTACTAGGGATTAGAATATATATTCTCAGGGCCTATCATTTCTAAATTGGAAGAAGCATAAGGAAAGAATCTCTAACGAAAATATCATCTACCTTAGTGGATATTTTCATGTGTTACCAAAATATGTTCAAAGAAAAAGTCTTTCGCTTCAGCTCCCCAACTCTCTTGAACTTGCTCTGAATCTTCTAACTAGCTCCTGAATCTATTTTCATGTCTCGCCCACCTGCACCAAAACTGACAAACATCCCACGGATGCTGAGATAAATTCAGGCATGCCATCCATTCACTAGTCCACTGCCCTACTTCTGATTCTCCTCTGGGGCTTATGAGATGCTGATGGGAAAAGATCTTCTTCAGCTCCTCATCTGATGTTTTCCATAATAAAATTAAAGAATTTGACTCTGCTGCAATAAGGTACAGTCACTGAGTGCTCCTCCACCACACCAAAGCCAAAAATGGGGCTGGAGTAGGTCATTAATTCAGTAAGAACAGAGAGGGTTCTACACCTAATCAACTCCCCTTCCCCGAAAACATGCTTATAAGGCCTCGTATGAGAGAAGCAAGCAGAGATATCAACATTTCTATGCACTGGCTTGCAAACTATCGTTGAGGAAGGACAGTCTCGTGTAACAGAGTGGATTTTACAAATTCTGTGGAGATAAGAGGTCTGAGATGCTATGCTAACTCAACGCAAACCTGACACATAATTACTGAACATGCTATAAAAGCTCCCTGCATCAAGGTGGTCAAACACCTGAGGCACTTTCCACTCCAATATGAAAGGAGAAAGACCCTCCTCCGCTCTACTGCTATAGTCCCACTATCACCAGAACACTGATGATCACAGAGATAATGAGGGTCCAAGTATCTGGAATAGGGATACAGCTACTCACATGTCTGTCAAACTGCTTCCCTAAGCAGAAAGGACTTGGCCTTGATCTAGCCCAGCTAGGGACACCATTACCAAAATTGCATTTGAAGTGACTTTTACAGTGAAAATATGCCAAGATAGTTATATTTTTCACATATTTATATGAATTCAATCAAAAGATCAAATAATTAGATCAAACATTAAAGTCAAACAACCTGCAGGACCTGTATTTAAAAACATAATTTCCATAGTCTCTCTTGGGTAATGAATATTTTTATGTAGGAACCTGGAGTGCAAGAGTGAGCATGACTTTAAGTGCCAGAGGTCCAAAGGAATTAATATAAAAGATTAAAAGATATTTTCAGGATAGAGGATAGAAAAGAGGAAGGAGAAAGGGAGACGGAAAATAACCACGGGCCAGTTCCCCAGTCCCCAAGGGCTGGGATCCTATCATTCAGCTTTGAGCCCCAATGGCCTAGGCTAGTGTCTGACCCACTGCAGGAGCTAAAAAGTTGTTCTTTCAACTTTTTAAAAAACTTTTAAAATTGATTTTTAGAGAGAGAGAGAGAGAGAGAGAGAGAAACATCGATTTGTTGTTCCACTTATTCATGAGTTCATTGGTTGATTCTTGTATGTGCCCTGACCAGTGATCGAACCTGCAATCTTGGTGTATCGGGACAGCACTTTAACCAGGGCTAGATGTTCTTTTAATTTTAAACTGCTGGAATTAAACTCCATGACATCAAGATTAACTCAAATGGCTGAACTCTCCAGCCTCCCTCAGGCTAGGTTGCAGGTGAAACTCCAAAAGCCCTTCCTTGCAGGAGGAAGTAAAGAAGCCCTGGGCCAAAACAGAACCAACTCAGAGCTCTGCCCTCACCTCACTGCTTCGGGAGCCACATCCTTCAGGCAGGCTCCCTCAGCCCAGGAGACGTTAGCTGTGCCCTCCTCGGACTATGGCAAGTAACACCTACCCTCCCACTTTCATGGGATGGTACTATACGCCTCATGTGGGACCAGTGTCTTAAAACTGTCTTAAAACTGTAAAGACTTGCAAACAAGTGACATTCTCACACACACACACACACACACACACACACACACACACACACCTTCTTTCTTGGCAATATACAGCACAGTATTTGTGGGCTTTCTTCTTAAAGAGATAATTTGAACTATTTCATCAGAATGCTGTGGAGCCATTGCTTACTGATGGATTACTTAGGGATTAAGAGGTGATCCGTTTCACTTGGAAACTTCTTGAGGTCCCTTCAGGGCAGACAGCTAAATGATGATTGCGTTCATTAAATATTGAATACATAACCAAAAGATATGCTTTGCTGGTTGATGAAAGAAAAATATCAAGTGAAATCACACTTTTAGAGAGATTATGCTTGAAGTTAAGTGTCCGTCACCCACTTTCTTGTGGGTAACCAGGCTTTTCTGCTGGAAATCAGAGTTTTCAGAGAATTCAAAGATACCATTGTTACTCTGCTACTGCCCTTCTCAACATATATGACTTTGGGAAGTAAAGCCACATTTCAAGTTTGTTTTTTTTAAATTCCCAGATGATACTCAGTTCCATTGTACAATGAGCAGTTTATAAACTAATTGCAAAGTATGTAGGCCCTGCCTGGAAACTCCAAAAGCAAGCCAGAACATCATCTACCCTGACCAAGGAATGAAAATATGAGAAAAAAACCTTCCACTAAACAACCATTGTGACTGCCCCTGTTCACCATGAAGAGCAGCCTAGCATTATTTAACCTTTTCCCTAACACAGGCAACATTAAAAAACACTTATGAATTTAGGAGACTAAAAGTTAGGCTTGAACTAGAAATGCCAGAGAGAGCCGCCATTATGTTCATAATTCAACGCTGTGTTATTCAATGCAACCTAAGGGGCAGCTTTTGCAGTGTACAAATATGAACTACACATTTCTGAAAGGTCAGGGAACACTGGGAGACAAGAATAAAGTGAATTAGTGAAAAACGAATTCAGTACAGATTTTTACGTTTAGAAGTCAAAGTTAACAGAGTTTCTTACTAACAAAGTACCATCTCTCAGAAATGGCAAGTTATAACATTAAAATAACATTAAATATTTCATATAATAGTCTGAGTTTTCCCTTCCACAAGGTACATTAAATTTCTCCTTTCCATCTCTGAACTGTTTGTTGCTCACTTTAAAAAAGTAATTTTGTAAAAATGTCCTTTCCTTCTTATTAAGAACCCCAGTGACTCAAGAGCTACAGAAAAGTAGATCTATGAGAGTTGAAAAAGATTTAGCTTGATATCGCAGTATATTTACATTACCACTTATATATATGTTTTTTCAAGGTCAATATAAATGTTATTGCAAATCACTGCCTTAAAAACAGCACACATGTATTTTTTGATAAATAAAACCTCATACTTTGTAAAGGTTTCATATGCATATTTAAAAAATACACAAACTCATTTCAAGTAGAAAATTAGCTTACATTCTTTCTGAGGAACAAACACATTAAATTAAAACTTCAAGGCCAAGGAGATGCAAAGGAAAGAGCAAGTCCTGATAATAGTATTAGGGAACCAGTAAGCATGGTAAAAGTGAGACTAGAATTTTCCAAGTAACTCTAGGTCAAAAGGGTTATTTCCAAGCTAAAAACTTCATGAAATAAAAACAAAAAGTATAACACCATAATTCATAAAAAACTGGTAGCTGTCCTGTGCATACTTTAAAGAACTCACTAAATTGAAAGGGGGAAATGAGTCATTTTACTGCCCAACTACTAATATGCTAGAATATTAAATCACCTATAGAAATTTCAGGAAACAAAATCAAAAGTTTCATTGAGATATTGATACTGTATAAAACAAGGATGAAAAAATGTAAAATTCACTGTTCAAAATATTTTTTGTTTATTTTAGTTTCACAGTCAATCAGCTTACAATTTACGTTAATATTTTAAATCAAATGCAAAGATTTTGTCATTAAAGTAGTACATTTGAGCAAATCTAGCCTATTTTACTAATCTATTTTAAAATAATTTAAGAAATAAGAAGTATAAAGATAAAAATCTTAATATGCAGTTTGGTAAAGTTCAAGTCAGTCTTTGAACAACACGTTTATCTATCCAGTAAAGCTTGTGTTAATGCGATGTAAGAGTTTGGCAAATTCAACTTTAATGGAGCATAAAAGTGCTTTTGCTTGAAAGTGAGATCATTTTTAAAAATTCAAAGCATGACCACTTTTTCTTTTTTCGTAGGAACAATCTGATACAAGCAGCAAAGCTTAAATAAACTAGAAACATTTCAAATGATCCATAAAGGATTAATAAGCACTGCGGGAAGTCCTATAGGCTCAGCGTATACATTTTCCATCTCTCCCCCCCACGATGGGCATGATATGAAATTCTAAACAGACATGAAGTTTCAAAGTCCCTGAATGTTAAAGGGCTGTCATGTTGAGGTGAGAGTTCGTAACTCAGGGCTCTCTAATTTGAAATGGATCAAAATGATGAGGGTATTAGGACAAGAATCATTCCAATTTGGACATTCAATTAAAAAGGTCTTCTTGCTGAGGGTAAGAGCCAGTGGTCAGAAGCAAAACTAAGGTAAGAGGAGTGGAGGTAAGCTACAGGCCACTAATATAACAAGAGCGAAATGACAGCTGTTATTTTAGCAGAGATAATCTATGCTGAAACACAAAACACACACGCACACAATTTCTTTCAATACAATTTTCTTGTCTTCCCCACTGACTTCTGTGATTACTACAGAAAGCAGGGTTCTAAGCACATTTCTCAACTGAATCCTCAATCAATAATAGTAAAAAAAATTCAGATGGAAGACATGGTGAAATGCATTATGGCATTAGTAACTGTTTGCAAAATAGGCTGAACTTTATCACTAAGCACAGAAGTTGATAAGAAGAAACCTCACACACCTACAACAGATCATATTTTTGTAGCCCCAAAGCTCAGTCGCATTGCCTGTGTTCATCAAATCGAAATTCTTTTCATTTTAGGCTAGGCAATCTTCCTTCCTAATCCTTATAACTAATTCTTCAAGAATAAATATGCTTCATAAAAATTCCTTAGTTTACATTAAAATGTTAACAGCTACCCAAAAGTATAAAGCCCTATTTTCTGTGAAAGATAAAATGCCAATTTTTCCTTATCTATATACATTATTGATTACAACTTGGCACAGGGCCCTAAATTAAAGATTAGAATTTTTTAGTAAGAGCCCAGGTTTACTCAGAGGAAGGTAAAAAATATTCCTTAGCTTTTATACAAATTTGAGAATGTGCATATTTTTCAACCTGTGATGTCTTAATAATGCCTTCACAGAAGAATTAGTTATTCCTGTTACTACAACAAGATTTAGTTTCTTAAAATGAAATTCTAACAGTAAATGAGAACAGTGACATTTAATAATACCAATGAATATTATTGGGCTCAACAAAAGCTTAAAAGCAGATAAACAAATAATAGAATTTGTTTCAAGTAAGAGTATACAACTGTCAACCTTTCATGTATCAGCCATGCGAGAATACAGAGGGGCCTTTACTAAGGTTTTGGCTATTTTATTGCTAATTCACATCACCATTAGCAGATGGGCAAAAGAAATGAACTTGAAGCAATTAAGAATTCCATGGTGGTAAATTTAATCATTTATTGAACACCTACTTTGTCCAACTTGAAAGAGCAGGATGCAAAGTGTCATTCTGATGTGGAAGCGGCTTCTTGAAAAGAGGATATGGGTTTTGCATCAGAGGTCCAAATTTAAATCTCAACTCTGCAATGTATTATCCTTCTAACAGTGGCTGAGTTTCTTACTGTAACATCAGCTTCTTTATTGGTAAAAATGGGAAATATCTCTTACCACACAGGGTTGCTACAAAAAGGAAATGATGCCATGTAGGTAAAAAATGCTTAGCAAAGTGTTAGCTCAAAAAAACAAAACAGATTAATCTTTCTTCTACCATCCAAAAATCTAAAACATTACAGGGAACAAAATTATTTTCCAAACCAAAGAATATACCTAACAAGAAAAGTGTACTAAAGAAAGTGTAGGAGGAAAGTTATACATTCAAAATTCTCTAGGAATCTGGAGGGACGAAGAACCCTTCCACAGCTGTAACGTCAATGAAAGGCTTCCTGGAACAGAGATGGGCTTGGGTCCTGAAGGCTAAGGAGAACTGAAACAGATTGAGATGGCAACTGGGTGAGGACAATCCTGGCAGTCGTGAGAAAAACAAGCAGGTCTCTATGGAGGAATAATAATTTGGACAGTGTCGCTGAATGGGAGAGTCTGTAGGGAGGGAAGGTTGGATTATACAATGTCTCAAATGCCAAAATGAAGACTTTGGCTATAATTCTGCATAACTTTAATTAAGCCACTGCAGAACCCATGAGTGTGTGTAAATTGTGTCCATTATATTCTAGAGTCCACTATAAAAGAGGACAGGATCCTACCTATGGAGCTAAGGTAAAAAAAAAAACTGTCCAAATACATTTGGCTTATAGCCAGTATAATCTAATCCACCAAAGACAGCCATGATTTAAAAATAGAGTTGCAGAAAGACAAAAATTAAAGTTGAAAATTTTGAAGCGATGAGATTGAGTCATCAATTATAAAGCTTGAAGAAATGAAAGAGAGATGTGCACGATACTCACAAATATTAAAACAAGAAAAGCATGAAGGAAAGTGGCTGTCTTCATTTAATGCTCAACATGGGCATGTAGTGGGCCTAGAACGGGGAAGAACGTTCAGATTAGCCATGGGGAAAACCTTTTCAATGTGGAGCTTGTGAAGACTAGAAGACAGCCCAGCAAGAGACTGCAGCAGTACCATTAATGCAAAATATTCAAAAGATTTTTGAAAGCACAGTGGCAGAAAGATAGATTTCTCAAGATGCAGTGTTTTCGCCTGGGTGACCCGCAGACCACACATTAGTTCTACAATATATGACTTTTGGATTAAAGCTAGAGGTGGGGGGGCTCCTTCCAGACATGGAGAGCCCTTAATGATAGTGCAGGTACAGAACTACACAGTGATCAAGAGTTACTGAACTAAGAAAAACCTCGGCAAGTACTCCCTCAATTATTTCGGCCCTTGGGCACTTCGATGGGAAACTACTCATTGATATTATTCGTTTTCCAACATTCATTTTATAGAATAGCAAGGCAGAGTCAAATGTTGACTTACTATGGTAAATAGAGGGGAAAAAAGCCTGCTTTGATTTCCTTTCCTTTATTACCACCTTGGTTTTGTGTTTTAGAATGTCGATTATGTTTGAAAAGAGGCTGGAGGATTGGGGGTGGGGGGGCAGGCTCATCCCTTCAATGAAGACAAAAGATAGCAGCTATTTTGTTCTGCTGTGTGAGTGTTCCCCCCCTCCTTAATTCTCTCACCATCGTATTAAACTTTGATTTTCAACAGCATCCTGAAAAATGTATTATATTTCACTTGTTATTCTAAAAGAATTAATAGGCAACAGAGAAAGGATAGAAATAGGGCAAAAAATGTTTTTGTGCTTTTAGACCAGCTAAAATTTGCAGAGTTTAAAATGACTAGAAAGGCAAACTGTTAGGTATTCACCAGGAAAATGTGAATGTTTTCCCAAAGGCATTATTAACAATTAATAATCATTACACTGGTGCCTTGTTTACCTGACCTTGTGTAAATTCACCAGCCTGGTAATTAGACCCATATTTTGCACATTTGTATATTTCCATGCATAGATTTGACTCATTCATTCATCCATTAAAATTTGCTTGACAGACGTAGATGAATAATCAAGCTACAATTTGTATTTACTGGATTATAGAAAATTGCCCAAACTGTTAAGTTCAAGGAAAGCGCATTCTTGTCTCTCTCTTGTGACTGATGTAAAAGCAATTACACATCAGAAGATTGCCCCGAAGCTCTCAAAGAAGTGGCGCTGCTTCTGCAATCCGGGGTCTTTGCAGAATCTTTTTTTCTGAACATAGGGACTGTTTAAAGAACAACACTAACAGAAGAAAAAAGATCCCTGTGCAAGTAAATTTATCATTTAACGCATTATGCTGTAATTTCACATAACAAGTGATGTTCTGATCAGCCTTCTACATCCCAGATAAGCAATGCAGCTTTATTCTGCAAAGGCAGTATGGGAGGTGGAAGTTTTGAAAAGGAGAAATAAGGTAACTTTTGGGGAATGGATTTATGACAAGTACTCCCCCGCTACTTCCCCTAGGAAACAACATCTACAAAACCTGTGTAAACCTCTCCTTACCAGCAATAAACAAGAAACAAAGGCACTGTACGTTAAGATCTCATTGTTAATGGATTTTCATGCAAAGAAGCAGAACACATTTTAAGTGTTCACTGCTCCCTAAATTGAGATGTTCAGTACTCGCCAAACATGCTGTCATGTGGAACCATATTTTACACTATGGTATTTATTTTGCTTTTGCAGTCACTAACAGAACCATTGCTATTACACGTTTTCTGGTCCAAGGTACAGTACTTCTTTTACAAAGCTGAAGATACAACAATTTTGCTGTCTTAAAGCCATCGCTTCAAACTGCTTATTTTGATTGTCTACTTTAGAAGAAAAGGAGTGATTCCTGACTTAAAAAAAAAAGTGTGTGTGTATAACCAGCAATCTCGGAATTTTTAAAACCTCTTATGTAATAAATCGAATTTTATAAAAATATACATAAAGATGCAATGGTACATTTTATATATTACTTGGGATATTTAGCTCCACAGCTGAAAAAGAAATGAACATTGCTCAGAGCCTGTTTTCCCCAACATTATGCTAACATTTACACAGATCAAAATTTGACTTGAAGCAGATTCTCCGAAGAGGCAACAGTAAGTGCCTTACTGATAAATTAAAAAAAAAAAGGTTCCCCCAACTTCCAAAACATGCATCTCGTTGTTTGTTTTAATCACCAAAACCTAACTGGTTTCTTCCCAACAGTCCATCTTTACTTCTTATAAAAAACAGTAACCACCCTGATGGATAGCAGACGTTAACTTCTGTGGTGATGGCCTGTCATCACCTCAGTGATCACCAAAGAGCCAGGTAAAACATTAGTTTAGAAAATGACTTCTAGTTTGCTCGATCCCTGCACAGCAGCCCCCAACACCCAGCCCTCAGAGCTGTCAGCCTGCTCTCCATCTATGAGTCTCTCTCTATTTGCTTGTTAGTTCAGTTTGTTCATTATATTCCACATTTGAGTGAAATCATATGGTATTTGCCTTTCTCTGACTGGCTTATTTCACTTAGCAGAATGTTCTCCAGGTCCATCCATGCTGTTGCAGAGGGTAAAATTTTTCTTCTTTTTTTTTTATGTCTGTGTAGTATTCTATAGTTTAAGTGTACCACAGCTTTTTAATTCATTCAAGCACTGATGGACACTTGGGCTGCTTCGAAATGTTGGCTATAATAAATAGCGCTGCAATGAACACAGGGGTGCATATATTCTTTCAAATTACTGTTTTATGTTTGTTCGGGATGTTTTCCCAGAAGTGAAATCACTGGGTCATAACACAGCTCCATTTTTAATTTTTTGAGGTATCCCCATACTGTTTTCCACAGTGGCTACACCAGCCTGCATTTCCACCAACAGTGCACTTGGGTTCCTCTTTCTCTACATCCTCATCAACACTTGTTGCTTCTTGATTTACTGATGCTAGCCATTCTGACAGGTGTGAGGTGATATCTCATTGTGGTTTTAATTTGCATTTCTATGATGATTAGTGATGCTGAGCATCTTTTCAAATGTCTATTTGCCATCTGTATGTCCTCTTTGAAGAACTGTCTATCCAGGTCCTTCACTCATTTACAATTGCAACAATAACAACAAAAAAGGTACCTAGGACTAAATTTAACCAAGGAGGTAACACACCCGTGGTTAGAAAATTATAGGATACTGGGAAAAAAACTGAGGAAGATACAAATAAGTGAAAGTACATACCATGTTTGTGGATAGGAAGAATTAACATCATTAAAATGTCCATACGACCCAAAGCAATGTATACATTCAGTGCAATTCCTATTAAAATACCAATGGCATATTTCACAGAGCTAGAACAAATATTTCAAAAATGTATATGAAACCACAAAAGACCCCAAAGAACCTCAGCAATCTTGAAAAAGAAGAACAAAGTTGCAGGCATCATGCTACCTGATATCAAACTATACTACAAGGCCACAGTAATCAAAACAGCATGGTACTGGTTAAAAACAGGCATACAGATCAATGGAATAGAATACAGAGCCCAGAAATAAACCCACACCTTTGTGATAAATTAACATTGGACACAGGAAGTAAACACATGCAACGGAGTAAAGACAGTCTATTCAATAAATGCTTTTGGGAAAAGTGGATAGATACATGCAAACAAACGAAACTAGACCACCTCCTTATACCATATACAAGAATAAACTCAAAATGGATTAAAGACTTCAATTTAAGTCCCCAAACCATAAAAATCCTAGAAGAAAACAACTTTGATTTCAAAGCTAAACACAAGGAGCTATTTGCCTGACTCTTGGCCTCAAGTGAAACAAGGGGAGGCGGGAACCATAGGATTCTGAAAGGGGGGGCATGCTGCCCCAGGAGTCTGACACTACTCAGACAAAGCTGCTACCCAGTGTGCCTTGCTTGGGTTACTCCCTTTGCTTGTTGCTTCATTATCTATTTTGTTGGTTGTCTTTTGCAAGGTTCCCAGTGCTACAAACTACACTTCACTCTACCTGTTAAAGAAAAAGGGAGGAAAGTAGCAAAAGTACAGCTATTCTATCAACTACTAATGATGGTCTGATAAAGAAGATATCATCTAATCTCATGTCCATTCCTTTGTTCTAGCTTATTCCTGCAGAGTTGTTTGTATTACCAACTTCAGAACAGAAATGAGTCACTCTACTATTATTGTCCAAAAACATTTAATTCTGTATCACAAATTTAAGTTATCTTTTAAAGTAGAAAATGGCCATTCTGAAGGTACACAGAGGTTCCCTGAAATCTAGGCCCCACAATTCTGCTGAACTATCCGCTTCTGCCATAACCAGCAGTTAAGTATGGAAGAGGGAGGAAGGTGTAATTGTGTTAGGTCGAGAAGGTTGGCTATGATGAGCTTCTCTGATAGCCCCTCCTGAAGTCTGAATTTCACATTCTGCTATCAGCCACTTTCCTCCCTATACTGATTGTCCCTGATATGGCACCAGCACCAATGAGCACACGGTGATCAATAAACAGAACCACTCACCAAGAAGAAGCAAAAGCCAACTAGGCCAGTCCATTACTCCTCTGCAAGGATATATTTATGTGTATTAAGGCTAGGAAAAGAGCACCCAAAACCAGACATACAGACACACACACACACACACACACACACACACACACACGGTGCTAAGGGCTTCTCAAAAGTATATGCCTGGGTTACGGTATTTAGGAAAAAGATATGACTACCCAGTGTTAGGAGAACCTATGCCTACAGAAGTCTAAAAACCAGCTCTGCTACTGAGAAGCCAGTTTCTTGGTCATGGTCTAGGGGGCAGAAAGAGTTCTATCAGATATAAGAACAGGTCAACCCCACACCATTGGTTCAAGGAGACTTTTTTCCTCTTAAGGGAAAAATACGGAGAGAGGCAGGGTGAGGGAATATATATACATACACATAAAATGCAAGTATAAATTTAACTTCTTGAAACGCATAAGGTGACTGAAATTCAAATAGTGTGATAAAGATGACATTCCAGAAAATACTGTCCATTGGTGTGGAGTCATTAATAACAAAAAATAAAAATTGGCCATTCCATTAAATGTCAATGCTGCATGCACAGCCTTTCTGAAGGTTCCAAAAAGCCATTCCCTTGCTTGAATAATCAAGTCTAGTGTCAGCCATATCCTTGGCACCATGTTCTGCTCAGGGGACATGAAACTAAACACAGCACTCCACAGTACAGCTTGTGCTCACAGAGAGCTCACAGGCTAGGGGAGTGAGCCACTCAGCTTGGTGGGAAGTGCTGTCCCAAGCAGGTACAAAGTGTTATGGAGCCCACAAGGGAGAGGAAGACCTTCTGCCTGGAGAGAGTTGAGTGAAGAAAGCTTTTCAGAGACTGTGTCGCTGAAGGCGTAAGGAGTCGAGGGTGGCACAAAAGTAGGCTTACAGTTGTGAGTATGTGAAACACAGAGATTATACATGTATTATTATTTATCAATTATTGTATTATTTTCCACACAAACAAGTGTAAACCCACTTTGCCCCACCCTGTATTTCACAAAGTGGGGCAGTGTGAGTGGTGGGTATGGTTCTGGGCAGAGGAGATGGCAGACCTGAAGGCAAGGAGATAGAAGAGCACTAAGGGTCGCTGAGGAAGGCCAAGCTCCCTAGTGAACAGGCATTTGGCCTGTGGGGGAGAGTGAGGAGGGAGAACGAGGCAGAAAGGCTGGTGAAAGGAATGATGTCAAGGATGTAGAGAAAAAGGAATCCTGGTGCACTGTTAGTGAGACTGTAAATTGGTGCAGCCACTATGGGAAACAGTCTAGAGCTTTCTCAAAAAATTAAAAACAGAATTACCACGGGACCCAGCAATTCTACTTCTGGGTATTTATCTGAAGAATACGAACACACTAATTTGAAAAGATATACATACTCCTATGTTCACTGCAGCATTAGTTACAGTAGGCAAGATATAGAAGCAACCTCAGTGTCAATGGGCAGATGAACAGATAAAGATGTGGTATACATGCATTCGTACACACACAATACACATATACAATGGGAAATCACTCGGCAATAAAAAAGAACAGAATCTTGCCATTTGGAACCATGTGGATGGACCTGGACGGTATTATGCTAAATAAGTCACACAGACAAAGAAATACCCTATGATTTCACTTATACGTGAAAATGAACAAAGAAAACAAACTCATACACACAGAGAACAATTTGATGGTTGCCAGATGGGAGGGAGGTTGGGGAGGATGAGTGAAAAAAGTGAAAGGGATTGAAAAGCATAAAATGTCACCTATAAAAATAGTGATGGGGATGTAAAGTGCAGCATCAGGAATATAGTCAATAATATTGTGATAACTACGTGTGGTCCTAGATGGGTACTAGACTTATGGGGGGATCACTTCATACTGTATATAAATGTCTAATCACTATGTTGTACACCTGAAGCTAATGTAATATGGTATGCCAACTGAAATTGAAACATAATTTTTTAAAAAGTCTAAAAGAAATAATGCAATGCTAAAGAATTTGAATTTGAACCTGTAAGAAATGGGAACCCACTGAAGATTTTAAGCTGGATGGTGACATAATTGACCATATTTTGGAAAGGTAATCCTAGAAAGAGTGTGTGGGTAATGGACTGATAAGGGAATAGATTGAGACGGGAAGATCAATTAGAAAGCTAAGGACAACATAACTTGGAACTGAAGCAGAAGGTCCTATGGGAGTAGGAGGGCCACCTAACACCATGATATCCAATTTGGGCAGCTTGCAGGCTTCTATTATCCTGAGTTGGAACATACTGGGTAGTCTCACTTTGTGTACCTCACAAGATCACTGTGAGGAACAATTAACGTAAGCCTGCAAAAATGCTTTGAAAACTGCAATGCTCTGTGTAATATACAATGTATGTGGGCATGACGGAAGCCTCCCCTTTTAAAATCACTTGTCTCTTTCTTCAAGCCACATTAAATATTTTTGCTAGGTGAGGCCAGGAAAAAAGGACATTTAGGCTAGAGGAGGATCCTGACAGCCCTGCGGACAGATAGCTAAGTAAACCAGCTCATAACATTTACAAAGTTCCCACGGGAGTGCCAAAAAGGCCAAAAACATTTTGAAAGACGAACAAGCCCTCCATTTTCATTCAAGTTGCTGCCTATTGGGGGAGGTGCAAAATCCCATTTCTGTTATCTGGTTCCGACAAGCGTCACTGGAAGTGCAGCCTGAGGGCCATTCTATTTGTTTTACTGTAACTTTTTAAAAATAAAAACTATATATATTTAAGGTGTATGACACAGTAATCTGATATACATAGTGAAGTGATTAGTCAAGCTAAAATATCTTTTCGTCACATAGTTACCCATTTTTAAGAGTGATGAGAGCACCCGAAATCTTTCCATCTTCAATACAATATGATTAACTACAGTCATCACGCCCTACTTTACATCTCTAGACTTACTCATCTTACATAACTGCACTTCGACCACTTCTCCCCCGCCCCACTCTGACTTTCGGGCCTTGCTCATGTAATGCCAGGCATCAGCAAAACTACGCACTTCCTACAGATGGGAGGCTGAAGCTACTCAGAAAGAGATATGATGAGTCATAAGCAAGACCGAGAGAGTGGTGACAGGACTACAGATCTGAGAACCACTTCAGAGTGCTATAAAGAACCTAATTTCTCAGCATACGCAGGTGAGATGATGTTATAAAATCATTATATGGAAGGTTTCCTAGAAGAGATACAGAGAAGACATTTCTATGCACAAATACTCCTCAGCCTAGGTTTATACAATCTGATCCACAACCGAGAAGAGACAAGGTTGAGCAATGCTAATTATCTGCCATTTGCCAAGTGTCAGCGATATGCCTGAATACTTCACAAGGATGATAAATTCCTATGTAAACGTGGAAATATAAATATTAGTGCCTTTTATTTTCATAGCTTCATATATAACCTATATGAATATACAGAAATCATACATAACAAAATATAAAATAATTATGTATTTCATATATAGAAATCACATTTTAAAACACTCAGTGGTTCTTACCAATTACATTAGAATTCACCAACAGGCATTTTTGGAAGAGTTTAGCAATCCTATGGGGAACACTGATGCCTTGGCCCCACCCTCAGAAATCCTAATCTAACATTCCAGGTGGGCAGATCCTTCAGATACACGGGGGGGGGGGGGGGGGGGGGGGGGGGGGGGGGAACAGAAGCAAAACCCTTCCCAGGTGATTCTAATGTGCAGCCAAGTTTGAGACTCACTGTCTTGGCCTGATACAGAGACAAGCATATGATAAAACAAAGAAGTACCATGGTGAAGAAAAATTCTAAACCTGGCATTCTCAGAATGTTCTAAGAGTCTTGAAATGTTCCTTTGGTTTCCAAACTAAAATTTTAGGATCATAAAATGGCTGGAGCAACATTTGATTTCTAGGATGCAAGTACTTAATTCTCAGATAGGACTTGAGTCTGTACCACCCTCATTTACTGGTAAGAATCATATTCCAATTCACTGTTTTACTTTTTCTTTTCTCTTTTAAGCAGCTTCACAGGTCTGATAAAAAAGGAATACCTGTCTATGGTGAAATATTCAAATAGAGAAAAGAAATATGAAAAACTAAGAAATATATGAACGTTTCTCCAAATATGATTTCTGCCATATGGCATACATCCTTCTAGAAATTTAAGCATACGCACACACAGACACATACAGACAAGACACAAATTTTACATGAGTGACACTTCTAATAAGCTAGTACTTAAAAAAAAACTTGGCACTATTATGTGGCCAAATATTTGGTCCAATAATTATAGATTTATAAAACAAATTTGAAGAGCTGCATATTTACTGAATTTATGTAGGTTATTTTTAAATGTCATATGGATCCTTAGTACTCTTCTGAGAACCAACTGATTCACTGTGAACTATAGTATGATCAGAACGAAAAACTCTATCACTCTATTTCTATATACTAGGGAATACAATTGGAGACAAAATTTTAAAAAATATATAACTTTGCCCCAAATGAACTCCTTAGTTATAAATCCAACAGGTACAGGACTTGTAATGTTGAAAAATACAAAACACTAATGAAAGGAAAAAGAAACCTAAATAAATGGAGAGATATACCATCTTCATGGATTGGAGGACTCAACATAAGACGTCAATTCTCCCCTAAGTGGTTATATATTTAACATAACTCCCATGAAAATCCCAGCAGGAAGTTTTGCTGATAAAGACAAGCTGGCTCAAATTTATATGGGAAGGCAAAAGACTAAAGTACCTAAAACATTTTGGAAATAAAATAATCACACTATATAAGACTCACTATAAAGCTACAGTAATTTAGACTGTGGTATTGGCAAAGGGATAAACACAGACATCAAAGGAAGAGAACAGAGGGTCCAGAAAGAAACTCACATAACTATGCCCAAATGGTTTTTAGCAAGGGTGCAAAGCCAATTCAATGGAGGAACAACAGTCTTTTCAACAACTGATGTTGGAAAAACTGAACTTAGGTAGACCCCTCTCCCCTCAAAAGGAACCTTGTCCACAGCCTCACAATTTATACAAAAATTAACTCAAAATCAATTACAGATCTAAATGTAAAATAATGAGATTTTAGACATGAGACCAAAAGCACAATCTATAAAATAAAAAACAGGGACTTCCAGACAGGATGGAGGCATAGGTAGACACACTGTGCCTCCTCGCACAACCAAGATAGGGACAACAACAATTTAGAAACAGAATAACAACCAGAACTGATAGAAAATTGAACTGTATGGAAGTCGGACAACTAAGAAGTTAAAATAGACCCCTTCATCCAGACCAGTAGGAGGGGCAGAGTCCAGCAGCCGGGCCTGGGTCACAGCACGGAGAGCCGAGAGTGTTAGGACTGGGCTCGGAAGGCATCTGGGTGCGCAAGACCACAGTGGGTGGACCCTGAGTGCGCAAGCAGCAGCTGGCAGACTCCAGCTGAGGGGTGGCAACCGGCAGACCCAGGGAGGCGGGAATTGTGAAGCAAGGCACTGCGTGCAACCCAGGATCCCAGCGCTGGGAAATAGATCCTCGGGACACTGACTGAAAACACTTGTGGGGATTGAGGCGCAGGAAGAAACTCCCAGCCTCACAGGAGAGGTCCTTGGAAAGTCCCACGGGGTGCACAAGCCCACCCACATGGGAATCGGCACCAGAGGGGCCCAGTTTGCTCTTGGGAGGCAGTGGAAGGGACTGAAGTCTGACAGAGAGCGGAGCAAGAGCCATTGTTCCCTCTTGGACCACACCCCCACATACAACGTCACAATAAAGTGACTGGGGTGCCCTGCCCTGGTGAACACCTAAGGCTCCACCCCTCAATACATAACAGGCACGAACAGATGGCTCAAACAGAATTGAAAGCCCCAGAGGCACTTTTTTTAAGCAACCAAGAGATAGCCAACCTATCAGATGCACAGTTCAAAGCACTGATGATCAAGATGCTCACAGAATTGGTTGATTTTGGTCACAAATTAGATAAACAAATGCAGGCCACGATAAGAGAAGAAAGAAAATGCACAGGGAACCAATAGTGATGGGAAGGAAACTGGTTCTCACATCAATGGAGTGGACCAGAAGAAAGAAAGAAACAACCAAACAGAAAAGAATGGAGAAATAAGAACTCAAAAAAATGAAGAGAAGCTTAGGAACCTCCAGGACATCTTGAAATGTTCCAACATCCAAATTGTAGGGGTACCAGAAGGAGAATAGGAAGAGCAACAAGTGGAAAACTTATTTGAACAAATAATAAAGGAGATCTTCCCCATTCTGGCAAAGGAAATAGACTTCCAGGAAGTCCAGGAAGCTCAGAGTCCCAAAGAAGTGGGACCCAAGAAGGAACACACCAAGGCACATCATAATTACATTAGCCAAGGTAGAAATGAAGGAGAGAATCCTAGAAGCAGCAACAGATAAGGAGACAGTAACCTACAAAGGAGTGGCCATCAGACTGTCAGCTGATTTCTCAAAGGAGACCTTACAGGCAAGAAGGGGCTGGAAAGAAGTATTCCCAGTCATGAAAGACAAGGACCTACATCCCAGATTGCTCTATCCAGCAAAGCTTTCATTTAGAATGGAAGGGCAGATAAAGTGCTTCTCAGAGAAGGTCAAGTGAAAGGAGTTCACCATCACCAAGCCCTTATTTTATGAAATGTTAAAGGGACTTATCTAAGAAAATGAAGATAAAAAACATGTATAGTAAAATGACAGCAAACTCACAATTATTAACAACCACACCTAAAACAAAAACAAAAACTAAGCAAACAACTAGAACAGGAACAGAACCACAGAAATGAAGATCACATGGAGGGTTAGCAACAGGGGAGTGGGAGGAGGAGAGAGGGGGAAAAGGTACAGAGAATAGGTAGCATAGATGGTAGGTAGAAAATAGACAGGGGGAGGGCAAGAATAATATGGGAAATGTAGAAGCTAAAGAACTTAAGACACATGGACATGAACTAAAGGGGGGAATGTGGGTGGGAGAGGGTGTGCAGGGTGGAGGGGAATGAAGGGGGGGTAATGGAACAACTGTAATAGCATAATCAATAAAATATATTAAAAAATAAAAATAAAGAATGATATACTGAACCTCATCAAAATTAAAGTTTTGTTTTGTGAGACACATCATTAAGAGAATGAAAAGACAAGCTACAGACTGGGAAAAAAATACATGCAAATCAGCCATCCAACAAAGGACCCATGTCTAGAATGTATAAAGAACTCAGAACCCAACAATAAGAAAACAAACAATCCGCAAGAAAGTTAGGGGAAACGGGACACTTCTCCAAAAAGGATATAAGGAGAGCAAATAAACAAATGAAAAGATGTTCAACATCACTAGCCATCAAGGGAAATGCAAACTCAAACCATGGTGAGATACCACCCATACCTATTAAAATGGTTAAAATAAAAAATACCAACTGTACCAACTGCTGATAAAGATGCCCAGAAACCAGAAATATCATAAGCTGCTAGTGAAAATGAAAAATGGTGCTGCTACTCAGAAAAATAGTTTGGCAATGTCTTAAAAGGGTAAGCTTACACTTACCATATGAGTTAGCAATTCTACCACTGGGTAGGATGAAAACCTATGCACCTAGAAGAATGAAAACTTATGCTCACACAAAAACCTGTGCACCAATGTCTTAGCATCTGAATTCATAATTGTCCTAAATTGGAAATAACCCAAACACCTTTCAATGGGCGAATGGATCAAACTGCTACACCCATACAATGGAATAATATTCAGCAATATAAGGAGTGAACCAAGCAAAAGACAGTTCTAAAGGTTGTGTGCTGTATGATTGCATTTCTATGACATTCTTGAAAAGACAGAACTATAGCAATAACATATTTAGGGGTGGGAAGGAAGATGTGAATATAAAGGAATAGCAAGAAAAGTTTGGCCCTGGCTGGTGTGTCTCAGTGGATTGAACACTGGACTGTGAACCAAAGGGTTGCCGGTTCAATTCCCACTCAGGGCACATGCTGGGCTGTGAGCCAGGTCAGGTCCCCAGTACAAGGTGCGTGAGAGTCAACCACACATTGATGTTTCTCTCCTTCTCTTTCTCCCTCACTTCCCCTCTGTCTAAAATAAATAAACCTTTAAAAAAGAGAAAGTTTGGTTGGGACAATGGGACTATTTTGTATCCTGATTATGGTGGTGGTTACATGAATCTATACATGTGCCAGAATTTGTGAAATCACAAACTCTGCTATAGATGTGGGTATGTTAAAATGAATACATGTTTGAATATAGGAAAGTTATCCTTTAAAGTGACTCAATATCTAGGTCTAATTTCCAGAAAGCTGGAGTAGCGACTATAATTACTTGAGTGCTGTTGGGTTTCTCTCTTCATGACCCATTGAAAGAAAGTAATGAAGATATGACTTAGTTTTCTTTCTTATATCCCCAGAGCTAAAATTTCTCTTATAATAAAGTTCCAATGGAAATGTTAAAATTTTTTTTTCATGTCTCATTACTTTGGGGGAATTATCCTTAGAATTTCATTTTATATACACAGATCTAGTATATATCTCACACTCTAAGCTAAGCAAAGAAACACGTCACAAAATTTTCTCCTGCACATCTCTGGGAATGGAAGCATACTCAGTATGGTAGGCCCCAAGTGGAAGGTAATGCCAGAAAATATGACACTTTGTAAGCAAAAGTGGTACATATCAACATGGAATAGATGAGGTTAGCTGTTGGGAACCACCCTGCCTGGTTTCAGAAGCTGTAACCCCCATGGCTAAGGCTGATTAAAAGACCTTGGGACCATAAGTCACTAAGGAGACAAAGCTTATCTTCCTGGCAGGGGCACCCCCTCTGCCCCCTTTCCTTCACCCTACTTGGCCCCAGGTGGATGACTGGTTAGCCAAAGACAGGTAAGATTCCACAAGTGAGGGACAACCTAAGACAGACACAGTCACAATGGGCCATCAGTGAAGGACTTGGGGGACTATAGAAAAAGGGGTGATGGACCCTCATCCCTTAGCTTTGACAGAGCCTGAGTCCTCATTCTGTTTGTAAGAAGTCTCCTGATCTCTTGGCTGCTCACATCCCTTGCCTGACTTAAGCCTAAAACAATGCCAGAGGTGGCTGTGGCCCTGTGCTGGAAAGGGTGGGTTTCTGGGGCAATCAGGCCCAAGAAAAGAATACATAAAATCCTGTGAAACCTGCTTTGCTAAGAATACCCTCAATTTAAATAAGCGTCCAAGCAAAAAAAAGTTTGTTTCCCAAAGTTTTATGGCCCTTTTAGCTATCTGACCCTGACTCAGAATAAGCCCTCACAGATCTTTGAATGTTATCTATTGTTTGATCATTACTGCCTGACAATGATTGGTGAGCTTTACATATATGCCCTATATTCCTATGCAAATTAAACCCAATAAAAGCCCATTGAGGAATAGGCTCAAGGCCCTCCTCCTTTGAGAGATTGGCTACCTTTCCTCCCCTAGCAGATCATGTCTTTGTAGAATTATTCTCATCTGTGGTGGACGGGGGGGCTCTGCAGGTGGAGCCCGCCCCCAACCCCAGTTAGCCATCCATCCAAATGAATCTCTTTTAAAAGTGTGACTCAAGCCCTGGCAAGTGTGGCTCAGTTGGTTGGGTGTCGTTCCACAGAGTGAAAGGCCGCAAGTTCAATCCCGGTCAGGGCACATGCCTGGGTTGTGGGCCAGGCCCTCGGCAGAGAGAGGCAACTGATCGATGTTTCTCTCACAGATAGACTGATATTTTTCTTTCTCTCTTTCTCCATCCTTTCCACTCTCTCTAAAAAAATTAAAATAAGTAAAATCTTTACAAAGTAAGTATAAGTCAAAAAAGTAGCACAAGGGAATTGTGAGAAGGGGGTATTGGTGATGACAGTGTTCTATATGTTGACTGTGGTAGCCATTACACAACCCTATGTATTGGTCAATACTCACAAAACTGTATGCTAAAGAGTGAATTTTACCCTATGTAAATTTTATTTTATTTTACTTTTATCCTCACCGGAGGACGTGCTTATTGATTTTAGAGAGGTTGAAAAGGGAGAAAGAGAGAGAGGCACATCAACTAGCTGCCCTCCTGTATACTCCTTGACTCAGGACTGAACCCACAACCTGGGCGTGTGCTCTGACCAGGACTCGAACCTGCAACCTTTCAGTTTGTGGGACACTGCCAAGTCAACTGAGTCACACCAGCGAGGGCTACCCTATGTAAATTTTCAAATTCATTTTCAAAATGCAACAAACACCATCCCTCAAAAAGGTAATACGTGTTCACTGCTGAAGACTTGGACACAGAAATAAGAGCCATTTTAGATCATGGATTTTAATGTACCAAAGGACAAAAAGTTTATTGCTGTGGTTTCAGATACCACATTGAAAATAACCTTTAAGAAACTACCATGTTACAAGGCTTGATATAGTGGCAAAAAAGAATACCCACTAAAAATAGAAAAGTCTATTAAAATACTCCTACCTTTTCCCAACTACATACCTGTGCGAAGCCAAATTTTCTTCATATACTTCCACCAAAACACTATATATCTCAATAGATCGGGAGCAAAAAAAGATATGAGAATCCAGCTGACTTCTAGGCCAGACAATAAAGAGATTCACAACAATGTAGCACAAAGTCACTGGTTTTAAATTTTGCTTTGCAATCTATAGCTATTTTTCATGAAAATATCATTTTTACTATATAATAGGTTTGTTGTTACTTATAAACGAGTTAATACGTTTAAATGTTTTAATTATAATCAAATAAGTATGAACACAAAGAACTCACAAAAATGAAAATCCTTTGACACCCTCAGTAATTTAAGAGTATACAGGATCCCACAGACTAAAAGGTTTGAGAACCTGTGCTGTCTGTTACGTACAGTCATCAGCAGGAGACTCCATTTTGCTGTGAAATTTCAAGCAGGCCTTTCTTGACTTCAGGTTCGCCTTTGGTCTTTCTTTGCTGATCAATTCCCGAAAGGAACAGCTTTTGAATATTCCTACGTGGAAAGCTCCAGTTGGGGGAAGTTATTCTCAAAAGATGACATGTGACCTCATCCACCTGATCCTCCAAATCCTTAGTATACACACAGATGTAAATCCCGGGCAGTTTGGTTTTTTCTCCTGCCATGACTCTGGAACATTTGTTGCTGGTGGTTTGGAGACCGAAGGCCAGCTGCACTAGGCTTCCGAGAGCAGAGCTGAGCTGGCAAGTCATCCAGGTTCCCAGTAGAAGAGCTTCTCAACCAGCCAAGGAGAAGCACCTGTGTGTGCTGGCCAACTGAGGGCAGGGTCCTTTCATGAAGCAAGCTGGACAATATACTTCCCAAAACCACCATCCCTAAGGGTTATAATATGCTGGAACATAGTAAAAACACACCAAAACAATTTTGAGGGGATGCCGAGACTCAGGTGAGTTTTGTTTTTCAAAACCAAGCTAAGACCAACACATTGTAAAGTGTTGGTGTGGGTACATGGTAGAGCCACTCCTGATTCATGGCAAGCACAGAACAAACACCATCCATTAGAAAATACTGCCACTCCGATTTGTATTAGTAGTAGTATTTTCTAGAATCCAGGCTTTTGAGACATTTTCTTCGGTGCCTCGGAAAGGCAGCTGAATGAACTCCCTCCCGAACAGAAGTATAGTTATTCCATTTAACACAAGACTAAGCTGCACAGGGCGATGTGAAAATTCGTATCTGTAACCATCTGCAAAGGGCCGAATGCCACATGTGAACCATAACGTACACTTTCTAGGCAAACCAAATATGAGAGGTGGCCATGTCCGGGGCACTCTCGTCCTCTCTCTCGCTTACATGTGCAGCTGAGAATGGATAGTTCCATTTTGTTCCTTGAAGTCCAGGTCAACAGTGTGAAAATCTCACTTCTGAAAGGTTAAATGAAATCTGTTCTGGTTCAATTTCTTACTCTACTACAGCACAGTAGCTCTAGATGACTGGAGTTAGACCTGACGTTGAGTTCTTTCTAAATACGCACGGTTTGAGAAATCAAACTGAAGAAAGAAATTCTACTGTTTTGGCACAAGTGGTTTTCTGTTTTTACCCATTTGATCTCAGATACTTGACAATTCCTATGGCATTTCCTCAGCATTTCAAAGAACCTCCAATTTTCCCTTCAGAGGAGGTGAACCCTATCAGAAGTTGCTGAAACCCCAGACTTTCCTTCAATGGCTTGACTAGTCCATTGCTGGGTGCCTCTAATCAGCTCTGGGGACTCATGCCCCAGCCAGTCTAAATGCTAATTACACGGCCCAGTTTATAATGCTAATCCTGAGGTCTTGTGGCATCCCACTGAAAGCATGGCCATATTGAAGATGGTGAGCAACTGGTTATTCATAAATGGCTATCTCACCATATATGATGTGCAAAATTCTGGACTAGGGTCCTCAAACATGGCCACAGTCCTGATGTCACTATCTATGACCTGGGAGAGTTGCTTGATAGTACCAACCTCTCAGAACATCATGAATTCATTCAATAACTTCTCCCTGAGCACCCACAGGTTAGGTACCCTGTCGGGTGCTGGCCTAGAAGTAGTAGAGCCTAGTGTCCTTCCCTTGCTTTTAGCCACTACCCCAAGTTGCCCTTATCAGTGTCCTTTGTAATGCTGACTGTGAGAATCTATTCACCGGCACCGAAAAGGAAACTCCCATACTGGCAGACTGCAGGGAGGGCCATGAGGAAAAGCACAGCACAGTGTGACATCATTCTGACAGGACAGGACATGGAGAGCAGCAAGATCTCGAATACTTCTAGATGCTACCTCAGAAAGACTGGGGCAGCAAGGCCCCAGCCCTGACTGGAATCTCTGGGAGTTCTGAGCACACAAAGGAACACAGCCAAGCTATGTTCATCTACTGTATCTCAGATTGGAATAATGGGTGCTCTCTATGCATTGTCTAAGCACTTTAAATGCATCACTCCATACAGTTCTCCTTATACGGCAGGTACCATCACTATCATCATCTGACAGGCTATGAAACTGAGGCCTGGAGAAGATCAGCAACTAGCCCACGTTACAGAATGAGTGAGTGAGTAGACAGGCACTCTGACCTTGCTGCCTGAGCACAAAACGTCACAGTCTACTATGAGGCTAGCTGTGGATAGTCTCAAAATCGACATAACCGAGTGCTCAAGGTTCTGAACGTAAGGAAAGGGCAGGCAAGGGCAGTGGCCGGCCTCCGCCTCCAACCAAAACCTCAGGAAGGTAAACATGCACATGTGGGGAACGACAAGGCCCAAGCTCAGATCCCTCAGGCAGCTCCAGGGTCAGCCCTTAACAGGCAACACTAACACTGTTCCCTAGGGCCAGGGCACCTCAGTATTTGGGGTGGGTCCCTGCTAGTTCCTCACAATCGTGCTCTAGTTCTGAGCCTCCAGAATCAGAGTCCATGCCATAAAGTCTGAGTAAATGAAATCAAAGATAAAGAGGTGTTGTGATAAACATAGAGCACGAGTAAATTAATTGTTGGTTGTTCCATAAAGGAAGGCGGGATATAAAGGTATTATCTGATCCAAGTAGCTTACCAGAACTCCGCTAGCATAGCTAATATTCATACCATGAGCTGTCTGTGTACAGGGCACTGGACATGACCTATTATTCACTTACATCTGTTCAATAATAAATATACTTACAATGAGATTCTCCCCCAACTGTCATCAAATCCCTTGCTTAATCTTCCTGTGAGAACATGCCATGGCATAGTACCAAATCTACCTGACTCAAAATCAGCTTACTTGGTATTCATGCCAAATAAAAGCCAGCCGTTCACTAATAGAGATATACGAAACCCCCGTCCACGGGCCCCGGTTTTATAATGCCATATTTCAAAATTGCAATTGGTGTCCATGGTGTTCATTGATGCTTAGCTTAACTGGTGTAAAGCAAAAAATAAATGGGGATACTTCTAGTAGTGTAAATAATAAAAATAAAGTAAAAGAAAGACTTGAGAAAAAGATATACTAATTCTCAACACATTATTTTGCTTCAGTAAGATTTAGGATGAATCCTATGGGTTCCCAAAGAAATGATCCTTCTCCAAGCACCGCTGGGCAGCACGAACCGTGCTGCCTGTGACGCCGAATGGGTGGGATGAATATCTATTGCTTCTTTGCATGCCTTTTGTACCACTTATAATTATGCTGTTAAGAGTCTTTACAAAAAAGAAACACAATTTATTCTTTTTAAATGTTCTAAATATAAATGCAGAGGCAAGGAAATAAACAATAATTCCGATAGTGCTTAGAGTTGAAACTACTTTGAACTAATATACCTGTGAGACTACTGCATATTACAACCTATCACCTCAAAACTCTCAGCCCACATCACCACAGGTAAGAAATGAGAAATTTTGTGGGTTATTGAACACCAAATATTTGCAGCAGAACAGGAGACAGCTGCAGAACATCATTGCATGGCTTTAAAACCCACAGACCCACCTACACCATCTAGCTTGGTCACGCCGCGGTGCTATACTGGAAAGCGCTGGGCAATGAAAATGCAAGTAGCCCTGTTAGTGTTTCCATGGCTGAGGGGGGAGAGAGCGATGGGGCAGGAGGCTGCTTCATCTCTAATTTAGCAGATTTAATTATTAATTGAGTTTTGTGAATTCCTAAAGAAATGATCCTTCGTCATGCACTGTTGGGCAGCACGGACTGTGTTGCTTGTGATGCTGAATAGGTGTGTATTTTGGTGGAGCAAATATTTTCCACAACACTTCACCTTCCCCTTCTTGCACTGTTAGTGAAAGGTAGCTCCAATTCAGTCTCTGACTTAACAACATTGTTATGTTTGGTGGTTGTTAATTTTGTCTTCCAGGAAGGCAGATCCACTCCAAAATTAACTTTTTTTTTCTTTTTTGCAAAGATGAAAAAATAAGTTGAACAGGGATTCTCCGTACACTACAAAGCATCCCACTCCCCTTCCTGGATGTGTGCCATGTTCCAGGGGGACGCACAGCCGGCAGCACACTGAGGGTCAGCACCGTTGGTCAACCGCTCCCTTATTCCCATGTGAGCATAACAGAGTCTCTGCATCATAAGGCAACAGACACTGGTCATTATTTTTGGAATTCCTCAAAAAAAGCGGGTCCGAAAGAGATTTTTTTTTAATGTGGCTTATGCTGCACCTAATATACTAAGAAGTAGAAGAGAAAAATACAGGGAGAGGGCAGGAGTAAGAGAGGAACAACAGCCAGGCATCCACTTACTATACAGCATATGGAGTCAGAGAGGGATTCTTGTATCAGGACAATGAGTGGATGTTCATGTAGGATGTGGTTTTGTATTGTGATAAAAACGTTTGTGGCCAATGCCTCTTTGCCTGATACCCAGTTAGGAAAGAAAACAAATTAAGGTTATGAACTTGGAGAAAGGCATATACTGAAATCATCCGTATTTAGTGACACAGAATATAGAAGGCAGAATGACAAAAGGTTTTGTTTGTCCATGCTTTCATGACTGTAAAACCCTGTGGAAGTCTGTGTTAACCTGAGAACCTTCTATACCATTAATAAACTTTCTTCCCATGTGACAGCAGTGTAAAATTTAAAAAAAAAAAAAGAAAGTGTTACCTTTATTTGTGGGTTCTTGTGGTTACTAAACATTAAAATGCACACACTGTGGCATGAGTCACAGATGAGACAGAGAAGAAAGAATGGGCCCCCTGTCCTCAGAAAGCTTACTTCAGAAAAATTCTGAGGCTGTAAAACCAGGAGTAAATTTCTAAGGAATTCAACCACCAATTTCTGGTTCTAGCAATTAATCGACAATTATCATAGGCGAGGCGCCGCCTGGCTGTTCACCATCAATTTTTCCAGATGTGAGGCCAGAATATCTCCATGTTTAAAAATCACAGTGAAGTGATCGAAGTAATACTCCTTAACAAGTGGCTAGAAACTGCAAGTCTGGTGAGGAATACATTTTGCCCATTGGAACACTTAAAAACCTCTATTAGCCATCAGTGCGAGTTTAGGAGCATCTTTCATTTGACTACCCACCTTTAGAAACAGATGGCTCTTTAAGTATTAAAATGAGGCTTTAATGTATATTATACAGTAACTAATAGTACACTTTAGATGAAAATATATAAGCCACTACCCCCCTCCCAGGTACCAAGAAGGGCCAGAGTTCCCACTTATGAGCAAGTCTTCAGGGTAGGCAGCATCCCAATCTCAGACTCTCTTCTGTGGCTGTTTCATGGATGGCTGAGGGGAACACTTCAAAAATGAACCAGCTAAACAAACTTCCCAGAAGCACTTGACAGAGCTACACCTATTCTTCCCATTTCCAAAGCAGTGGAGAATTAATTACCAGTTCTATGGATCTATTGTAAGTATAATAGACTAAAGAGCTATCACAGACACATTTATTGTAAAAGCACAATCCCAAGAGTGTCTAGTGGAGGGCCAAAACGATTAACACAAATGCTTTGTCAGATCAAAGATAAAACCTGCACCGCCCAATTGAGGAATGAATTAGAACAGTGGGTTATCTTTCAAATTAACCAGGGCAGTTAGTGAGGAAAATTTCATGAAAGTGTAATTCTTAGCCTTTGTGAATCCACACAGCAGGCATTCTGCCAGCTGACAAGATGATGAAATTTTCATGCTTAAAAAAAGCCCTCTTCATTTCCCAATTTAGATTAGCTAGTGTTTCTCTCCCTTTGTGTGTGTGTGTGTGTGTGTGTGTGTCTATTTGCTCTCTGATGCAGAATTTGGGGGGAGGAGAGCACACACCAATTTTCCACTCTGAAATCGAATCTTTCAAAAACATCCCTAAAAGCTTAGAAATACAGTCTTTAAACAGACTTTTTATGATTCCTCCCACCAAAAAAATACCAGTTCAATTTGAACTTGGGACAGAGAGACCAACAAGGACCAAGTCACAAAATAACTTTGAATTAGAGTTTTCTGTGCTTCCTCTAAGTCTTTCAACACTTCATATAATCTCGGAATAAAGCACTACAGTTGTTTTCCTTCTGAAGAAATTAATATACAGGGTCCAGCAGAAGTAAGGCCTGCTTGAGTGTGCCTTGTACAATAATAACATGGATATAATAATTTATAGTGAACATTTCACCTAAAATGTCATATGGTGTGCTTGAGTGTAATTTTGTCATGTTACAGAATTACAAGCTTATGATTTCGTGATAAAATAGGGGCGTTATTTGTGCCAGACTCTGTATTACTTAAAATATCCTGCTTGGTGCTTTTGGTATTTCTATGTATGTGGACATATAAATGTTCTACGAAGAATTCAAGGGATATAATCACCACTATATGGGGAGAAAGAAAAGAGCATTTCCTCCCCTATCAAAAGAGTCAGTATTAAGATGGTATGATATGATCTTGGTTGATTCTCAGTTACATAGTATTTTTAATACTTGTTACACCACATTTATTCAGTCAGTGCTGTTTGTTCATGACACGAAATAAGAGAATATGCAGTGTATTTTTTAAAAGAAAAGTGATTTAGAAGTATATTTTGTTATCCTAAACTTCTATCCTTTTGTTCCTGATAGTCCAGTTTCTTGGTGATCTAGAACTATGTTCCTTAGCAATTTACAGTGTCTGGTCAAGTACTATACTCCTCCACTGTCTTCCTGAAGTCCCTTCTTTATGGAGATGCCTTCCTTTCTCCATGTAGGTTGTACTTTCCCTGCAGTGATTCTAAAACTAAAATGAAAAAAAGTATTGAGACTTGCTCTCAGTCCTACTGACAACTTTTATGTTCAGCGAGTAGTATTTTTTAACTTGCAAAATAAGAGGGAACTCTTTTGGCCATCAGTTTCAGTGAACAGTCACTTAGTTTCAGTACATGCAGACCTCAGAGATACTGTGGGTTCAGTTCTAGATGACCACCATGAAGCAAGGATCTCAATAAAAGGAGCCCTAATCCTTTTACTGGTGAGGGCCTTAACTTCAATTTGTAGAAAACACAAGCGCAGCAAAGCAGAGCACAACAAAACAAGGTATGTCTGCACTTATTATCCTTGTCTTCAGTACACTTGGAGTATTCATCTCCAGCTGGACCACCATCACTATGGTACATCACAATGAACCAACTGTAATCATTATCATTTGAGGCACAATAAAAAAGAAACTCAACACCATGCCCCTGTCCCTGCAAAAGTTCTTTGAAGTCTGGGGCGAGGAGGAAAGAGAGCAGTCTACCAATTAAGTAGAACCTAGAGGTGCATGAGCCTTCCGTAACTGGCCTTGAGAATATCTGAAACATTTCTTCAACATGGGGCCATAAAAATAATAATGAATTTCTTCCTCTCCCATCGAATCATATGACTAAGATCAGAAAGCAGAGAAACAGGCCACTGATTTTGAAGCTAGTCATATCAATCTTCAACTTTAAGAGTGACATTTGGATATTGTCACTAGAAATCCCTTTAAAAAGTCAATCAAGTGGCCAGTAACTACAAGAAGACTGTTACTTGCTGTTAGTGAGATGGCTGCCAGACAATTGGAGCAAATACTAGATCCACAAAACGAGGCTATTTAACTTGAAAAACAGTCATATAAGCACTACCACCAACACGACCACAGCACACACACAGTTAGGTTACAGATCCATCTTTCAGTTAGGGGGTATTTCTTACTATAGAGAAGATCATTTTTCTGCCTATTCCCAACTTAGTCAAAACAGATCGTCCCTTCTTATAGAAGGGAATTGAGGAGTTTCTTCTAGTATTAACATTTCCATGGTGAAGATTTTCATAGACTAAACACAGAGAGAAAACCCGGAATTCTTCCCAAGAGTCAGGAATCATACTCCGCTTGGTGAGGTCTGTAAACGAGGAGCTGAATAGTTTTGATTTGGGCTCTTCATGCTAAATAAAGGCCTAACATTTCATGTGCGGAACATCTCATCTACTGCGGAATGTGAACCCACAGATAACCTTCATTCCCGTCCAACTGTTCATTATTCACTGAAATGTTGCAGATTTCCCAAAATGTAGCCATAATTATTATTTTAAAAAATATCTTCAAGCAAACTTACTTGGGTTTTTTGGGGGTTTTTTGGACAAATACGAATTATTCTACTCTAAAACGATGATATTGGGAACTCTGTTTTCACTCTTTGTCCTACTGATCTAATACTCCCTTTTCATTTCATGAGATCCATTTTAAATACGAAAATGCTATGTTCTTTGTCAACTAACATATAAGTAGAAATTGTACAAAGAGACTGATCGGAGTTATGGGTGTTACCTAATAGAACCTGAGCTTTTTTGGAAATGCCTTGCCAATGTAGCTTCTTTAAATAAGTTACAGTGAACTGTCAAGGAATAGAAATTTTGCTTACATGAGAAATGACACAATGCAACACTAAGGAAAACCAAATGGCAAATGTAGTTTTTTTAATCTTTGAAAAGAAAAAAACTCATTCATATGAAATTGTTAAAAGCAAAACAAAAACTTTGAAAAAAGCCTTTTTAACACAGACAGATCACTCACTGTTCTGGCATTCAAAAAACCAGACAAAGTGCATTTAGATTTAAAAGATTTTTAGTTTTATTTCCTCGGACAACTAAGCTATGAAATGGTTTCAATTATCATGTAAACAAAGTCTTCATTTATTAAAATCACCACACATGATGTTACAGCTCTACTTGCCAAAGACAAGCAACACTGAGTTTACCTCCTTTGTCCAAAGAGCTGAGTGACCACTGAATTTAGCCTTATTTAGGTAACAATAACTTAAAACATTTCCCAATTATATACCCTCATTTTTCCTTAAAAGCAAAAGATTCACTATTTCAAATCTTTCTCTGAAAGAGATGTACTACCCAATGGAAAAACAAATCATTTTCTTCCCAAGACTTAGAAAAATTTTAGTTTCATGAGAAAAACAAAAATACTAAACCATATTGTTTTATTTTATAACGAGTACCAAACCTAAGTAAGTTTTGTGTGTGTGTGTGTGTGTGTGTGTGTGTGTGAAAAAGTCATTCTGGATGCTTACCTCGTAGTATTTTTTAATGTAACGTCTAATATCCAAGATCAATTTGTTGCTCATCTGCACCACTGAGTTCAGAGGCGAAGCCTTACAGTTGATATTACTGCAACGATACAAGCTGGGCTCCATATCAGTTCCCTGTAGAAGTCAAGTCAGGCAAGTACATGAAAGGTTAGAAAAGGTGTCCTGTGCTTAAAAACTTATACATGCTATCTTGGTACAATATTTATCATTCATTTTACTGGTGAGTTTCTAACCCTATTTCTTCAACTGCTTTCCTCCCAAAGACACCCTCAGTCACATATATCTTCTACACTTCCGCCACCATCATATTGGAGTATGAAGTTGAAGGGAAAACCCTAAAAATCACTTATTTTTTTCTAACTTCAATACATGACAGACCCTATGGATACATTAATTTTCCCTGTGAAAATACCAGTAAAGTGAGGTTATTAAAAATAAACATCCTTTTTAGACATATCAAAATTTTAAACTTGCCCTCATTCATTCCAAACTTGAGGATAAAGAGCACTAGTGACATTAGTTTGCTTTCATATCATCAACTTAGTTTTAAGAATAAAGCCTAAAAATTAAGTGTTACACCACAGAGCAATCATGTTTTATCAGCTCAGCAAATCTAAAATTCCTACCCCCCATAAAATGTATATGGGGGACGGAAAGCAGGAGTAAAAATCTGAAAGAATTAACTCTTAGGAGTTGGAGAAAACGTCATGTTTTGTTTTATTTCAAACAAAGACAAAGCAAACATATAGGGAAACTGTTGGGGTTTCTGGAGCATGTGTTTTTCTTCTTGATACTTAAACATCTTGGCTTCCTGCTCCAATCTGGTACATAACCCTGCCCGCCACGCTAAGCAATTCCAGGTGGAAGAGATTTCAGAGCTTGACATCGGCTCTTCCACAGTTAGCCCATCTGCAAGTCGTCAAGCCTCCATGCAATTAACTATCTTATTTACAGCTGTAATGAAGCAAAACTCAAGGATTTAGCAAGTATTGCTGATCTGCGTCTGCCTCTTCCTTGCACTTGCTTCCAAAGACTGCTTTGTTTTGATTCAAAAAAATGCAAAACATCTGCTGTTTGTCCAAATTAACTTAAAATAATTACTTTTAATTTAGATAAAGGATGCATTTTCTCTCGGTTTCAAGGTTTTACACGGTTCTGCTGCCTACTCATTTGCCAATGGCTCGTACATGTATAACACTTGCAGTGGAATCAAGTAAATTGGCCAGGTTTCAACTTCTGATCCAAGGTCAATGATACATTTTTTGGCAGTACTTCTTGAAAGGAATGTCTCCCTGTGACTTCTTAAGTGTCTGACACACAAAGACAGCAGACAAGATAATCAGAGTACCTTTGTCAAAAAGGAGGCAAGTGGGATGTGTAAAGATAAACAAAAACTTTCCAAAAACACGTAGTTCCCATTAACTTGATTTAAGATACAGAAAAAAATTGCTCTAACTCTTAATAAATTGGGTTGGGAGTGGGGAAATATAGGTTACTAATTAAGGAATTACAATAAAAATACTTTACGATAATTTAGATATTTTAAAAGATTCCACTTTTAAAAACCAAGGCCAAGCACTCTAGTAAGCCAAAACTAGTATTAAACACGTAAAAGCAATGTTTTTTTTCCTTTTTAAACCTCTACTGGAGAGAAAAGGCCTTTGTAATAGTTCACTCACAAAATGAAAACAGGAAACAAAAAGAAATAACTAACCGAACCCTCGAACACACTATCGTAAATATTCTCAGTTCCACATTCAGGGCATGGACATTTAAATCTATCACAGTCCCTGTATTTCTCCTCATCAGTGAGCTGTGCTGGGCCACCAAGTAGAACATCATTCTCTTCATCTTTATGATAATGATGGACCTTAAATTGGGTGGGGTCAAGCCCTATTGACAGGAAAGAAAACAAAACAAATTCAGAAATGTAAAACTTTTTGAATTTCCATATACAAAAAATTACCCCCAAAAACCTCACAAAAGAATACTTTTAAATTCACACACACACACACACACACACACACTCTCATTTGAATTCAAGATAGAGAAGATAGAGGCTCACATCACATGGATAAATATCTTTTTATAAGACATTATAAATGAAACAAGCAAACAGCATTAATGCAGAAATATGCAGAAATATGCCAGTGGACATTTGGGTTTGGAAGCAACTAACCACTTCTATAGGATGGTTTTAGTATTTCTTACAGTGAAATCACAAATAAATTTGCATTGCTCCTAAGAAAATCTCTTAAAGTCAAAGTGCCATTAAAACTGAAAATAGAGAATAAAAATCCCATTAAAGAAAACAAGTTCACTGCTATTACAACTTCTTCAAGTGCAGACACAACTGCTAATCCCGATTTCAATGCAGTGGTCGATTAATCTTGGCTCAGTAGTTAACAGCATGTAGGTTGCAATCTAATTCAGTGGTTAAAATTCAGTAGCAGCATATAAGACAAAACACGATATGGGTCTTTTTTTTTTCGGTGTTCTCAATTGAGAAATTTAAAATATGTGAAAAACAATGAATTTACAGATCTTATAGGACAAAATGTCCCCAACAATCCTGAAACCAAATATACCTTCCATATTGCAATCAAAATGACACAAGAAATCAATTGATGCACAGTTTATGCTATCATATTTCTGCAAACTATTTGAGAAAATAAACATTTGAAGGTCAACCAATTTAATTTACCTTTGGTCAAAGCATATCTCTCAAAACCCTTTAACTCAATTTATACTTCAAGATAATTACTCCACACTATATCTTATAGTATTTTCTTGAAAGTGTAACTTAGCAATCCCTAAGAATTCTAGACTGTTTAGAAATCAAGGAAAACAATCGTATTTATTTCAGTATAAAGGTAAGTAATATAAAACATCACTGAGCAATAAGTTCAAATATCAAAAACATCTAAAAATTGATTTGACTCTATCAATAGCTGCATTGGTAGATAATCTAACAGATGTTTTCAGAATTCAGTGACAAGATCCTAAATCCTATTTGGCCAATTGTCAAGTGACATGTAGTAATTTGGAAAGACTGGAGGCTAACTCTGTCACAGTGGAAGGTGCTAAACAAAGAATAAGGCTGACACTTTGATTGGCAATCTGCTCACCTGCAAAGTGGACGTGCACTTTTTAAGTTTAAATAAGACATTAGAGGACAAACTTTTCAATGGTGCCTGGCACGTGGTAAACACTCAGTAAATGTCATACGAATGAAAAAGTAAAAGAATGGGTGAATATCATTTAATCCAGACTATATTCATTCAAGATGATGTATTTGGAATATGAAACACATATTCATGCTGCATAGCCAGTTAACAGCTGCTCTTTGTAGGAATTGATCAAAGTGAATATTTTCTACCATGATAGCGTATATATAAGCAGAACAAAGAATACACATTCAAAACAACTTGGAAAATGGTTCTTGGCTAGTGACATGAATTACTGTAACATAGGTCACTTGGCCCCAAGACTCACTGCACATTTTTAGTTTATGAGTTACCGATCCCCTAAGAGAAATAGCAAATTAATGAAGTATGTGAGGAAGGGGCAAAGGAACTAAGTGAGAGAGACCATGCCCACTGAATGATGTCATTTCTTCGCTATAGTGAAGGGTAACTTGCAAATTTCTTAAACTCTAGTTGTGAATCCAACTGTATTCACACAATGTCTTGCTTTATTTGCGATTATGAGGATGCAGTTTCACTTTTTCTCTGATGACATCATTATTCATCAATTTCCAAAAGTTAAAGAAAAAAATAAGCAAGGATTTTCTAAAAGACAAGATACTTTAACAACCTGAAAAATCAAGGAACGAAACGCTAGTTTTGCACATGTGCAGAATTGGCCGGGCTGTGCCAGGGAAGCAGTGAAAGCTCTCTCCAGGCCTCTCCATCAGTTATGGTCCACTTAGTGCATCTGAGGTCCAGCCAGGCTGTCTGCTGAGTAAGCCCAAACTGGACACAGGCTACCTTGCTACTTATGGAGAAAAGCCCAACAAGTAGGCAAAAGTTATGGAAGAACATTAGGACTTAGGAAATGTCTACTTTAAACATCCACATCAGAAACAACTCTTATCTCCCCGTGGATATAGCAAAGCCAACTGGCCTAGCTGATAACTTCAGATTTACTATTACCAAGCTGATTTTTTTCAAGAAAAGGGACTTATTCATCTCCATACTCTTGCTCATAAGTCAATGTTGTACTTTTAATATATAAAGGGAGAAAATACTGTAATTACCTTGAAATATTAGCTATGTAATGATCTTTGTACAAGTTACTTGGATATAAAAATGTCATAAAATGTTATTTTCTTCGGAGGATAATTTTAAGTTCAACAGGCAAATCACAGAGGGCTAAATTAAATCTTTTAAAGAAAATATATAATGTCATGTTAAAAAAATAAGGATCATTGCTGTCAAAATCTTTTTTTTAAAGGTCAAAATCCAGGCTAAAACAGGCCCTCAACTTATTCAACATGATTTTTTGAAATCCTCACAAAATTGACAATAAGCAGCTTATTTTGAAGTTCAGGAGACTTAAAAGTTTTCCTACTTATACATAACTCATTAAGGCTGTAGTAAAACA
The DNA here is from genome assembly GCF_004126475.2 of Phyllostomus discolor. NCBI lineage: Eukaryota > Metazoa > Chordata > Mammalia > Chiroptera > Phyllostomidae > Phyllostomus > Phyllostomus discolor. Next base: position 11,568,064 of record NC_050198.1, on the reverse strand, counting down.
ACAGGAAAAAAAGTATCTGGTGCTGCCACCTAGAGGTAGAATCTGAATTCTTAAATGGGCAAAAAGAGAGCAGCTACATAGAACTCCATTTGTTAATTATTGTCTCTCCAAAATTAGGTATTTTTGCCAGGAATGACACATTAAAGCAAAATCTTTATGATGCTTTCTGTTAATTGGCTTAAAGAAATAAACTTTGTCCCCCATTTGAGAAAAGGAACTCGCACTTCTACTAGACTAGCTTTCGACAGGTGACTTTGATCATTTGGTCCAGCACAGGATAAAAGAAGGAGCAGCCTGCTTGGGCTTGGCACCAGATCTCTAGGGAAACAACAACGGTTTCCCCCACAATAAGCAGAAATCATGTGTGCTGTAATTCAATACTGTGACTTGTAGCGATCTAGTCACACCAATTTTTCTTGAGGGTGGGGCAGAAGGGCCAGTAGAATGAAATGAAAATGCTGTCATTTATAATTAGAAAATTTATAGGATCTCACATTATTCTGGCAACAAGATCAAAACTCTCATGTTTCAAGAAGTATTTATAGAAAGTAACATCATAGGCATTGTGGTGGAGGAGTTCAGCAATATTGTTTTTTACTTATGATCACCATATTCTTGTCACATATAACTCCAATGTGATATTTAACACAAAATCATTTTTCCTATCACTGTACTTTCTAATCTTTGTAAACTACGTTTTTAGAATGTTCACATGCCCCCAGTCCCAAAGGAGTACTTACACCGTTTGAAACTCAAGTTCCAAACACAGCTGAGAGAGAGGCTAAATACATTTGAGCAAATAATTTTCTTCCTCTAAAAGACAAGGCCTCTATTAATATAACTGCAAATTTGCTACAGTAAAGGCAATTATATATGTTCACACAAGTGTGCAAAGAGGGAAAAATCCATATGAATGAAACTCCTAACAAGTACAGTAACTGGTATTCCCAAGCAATTGTTTGTAATATGACTCAAACTACTAGGGAAGCTGATTAATGAAATCCTACTGCGAAATTTTCCTTAAAATTTCCTTTAAGGAAATAAATCATTTATCTTACATGAATCCAAGGTTTCATATATCTGGATTTCCTAGAGAACAGTACATAAACTGAAAATTTAGTATGATTAAATGAATACTCTAGCAGCTTTTATTCATAATAACCTAAAATTGGTAACAATTCAATTCAGATGTCTATCAACCTGAGAATGAATAAATAAACTGATATCTACCATGAAATGCTACTCAGCAATGAAAAAGAATGAATACTAATAGACGCAAAAAGATGGATGAATCTCAAAAACATGTTAAGTGAAAGAAGCTGAACACAAAAAGCTCCTGGGGATGTAGTAATGAACTGCTGCTTGAGCTCAGTGCTGACTACAACAGCATGTTTGTGAAAATGCATCAAGCTGTTCAGTTAGGTTTTGTGTACTTTTCTGTATGTAGCTAAAAAACCTGGTAGCAAAGTAATGACATACAAGGTCTCTCCAGGAAACATCCAGCCATTGTTAATATCATGAGAACAGTTTGCGTGACATCAATGTAACCTGGCAGCCAGGGAGAGTGGACTGGAATGCGCATGTATGAACAATGATGACTTCACTGTACTAGTCAGCAGAGTGGTAGACACCACTGAGTGAGCACATGTACTGTGTGGCCATTGCATTCAAAATGACTAAGCTAGTAGAGCAATGAATCTGCATCAAATTTTGCATGAAGCTTGAACATTCCTCCACAGAAACTACTGGGATGATTCAGAAGGCTGCAGCTATGGGCAACTGGTGATTGGCAGCTTCATCACAACAACGTGCTCAATCATGAATCACATCTTGTGCAATTTTTTGGCTAAACATCAAATCACTCAGGTGACTCAGGCCCCCTACAGCCCATATTTGGTGCCCTGCGACTTCGGCTTTTCCCAAAACTAAAATCCCCTTTGAAAGGGAAGAGATTTCAGACCGTAGCGAGATTCAGGAAAATACAATGGGGCAGCTGATGGTGATGGGAAGAACTGTGTGAGGTCCCAAGGTGCCTACTTTGAAGGGACTGAGGCATCACTGTCCTGTGTACAATGTTTCTTGTATCTTCCTTAATAAATGTCTATGTTTTTCACAGCAAATGGCTAAATACTTTCTAAACAGACCTTGTATGTTTGGGTTGGTCAGAAAGTTCATTTGTTTTTTTCTGTGCAATGGCTCTAGTAGTATTTAGTGGTCTTTAACTTCATTCAAAACAATTTTGTTAGACTGTATTGTGACAGCTGTCATATCAGCATGCATTTAAAAAAAGTTATGAAAATTGGTGAATTTTTGTGCAGCCATTTTGATACTGAAGATGGAAGAAAATATACAATATTTTGCCATATTATGCTTTATTATTTCGAGAAAGGTAAAAACGCAACTGAAATGCAAAAAAAAAAAGATTTGTGCAGTGTATACAGAAGGTGCTGTGGCTGATCAAACCTGTCAAGAGTGGTTTACAAAGTTTCTTGGTACTATTGACATTTTGGGCAAATAATTCTTTGCTGTGGGGCTGTCTTATGCATTAGAAGATGTTCAGCAGTACCCCTGGCCTCTACCCAGTAGAAGCCAATAGCAGCAGTAGCCGACATACTCAAAATATCCAAATCAATAAAGTTAATGGTGAAAAGAAAAATGTGTCTTTTATTTTACAGAAAAAAAAAGTAAACGGACTTTTTGGCCAGCCCAATACAATGTTAGTACCGTGGGGAGTGGCTGACGTGGCATGAGTTCCCCCATGAATGAGGTGTCGATGGGCTGGAAAAATTGGTGCGAGATGGGCACAGACACCATTCCCCACTCCATATTGCCTCTCCACAGCATATTCCCACAATGCCTCTGATTCTATACACTCTTCCCAGTGAGGCTAAAAGTGGTCTCTGCTTCCCCTGAATGTCAATAATCCTTTATTTCACCTCTTTTGGGACATGCACTACGTTATCCCCTGGACTTCCCAACAACAGTAATGGTTCAACAGCCCCACGGGGCTGTAATTTGAGTAAAGGAGCCACGGCTGACAACTTTGTACCCCACACAGCGCCCATTAAGATGCTGAGCACAGCAGGTCTTCAATATCAATCCACTCAATGAATGCAAAAGTGGACTGAGAACATGAGCCATTTGACAATGCACTTGGAATGGCGCTCCATCCTTTAAGTGGCGGGTCTTATCAGCTGACAAGACTTGATATCCTACTTTGCTCTTGGTGTGATCTCACTTTTTAAATTTTACTATTATTTTATAGAAAATATTTAAGGTTTGGAAATGACAATCAAGTATGGACATTCTTCTAAGAGCTTAATCATGGAAAAAAAAAAGTCTTGTCTGATAAAGCGATACCTGAGGTACCTAAAGGTGGCATCATTCTACTCCCAAGTACCTGTACTCATTCCACTTCCCACCTTTTGTAGATATATCTCCCCAAGCCTGTCGAAGGTACCCCAAACACCGCCTGGCTCACTGTTGCACTTATTTCTTAGAAGATGGTACTGGATCCTGTCTATTGAGAAGAAACTACCTTCTATACTGTGAGTGACATACCATTTTTTAAGAAAGGGAATTTTTACTTTCTAATTTAATCCAGGAACATGCTGGGTTAAGTGTGCCCTGTCTTGTTTTAAGCACTACTTTCAGAGATTAAATTATATTTTACATTCTCACATTCTTCAAATATCGGTAATTTCTCAGGACCGATGAGAAAACTGCCCGTATAGATAAAGGCCTAGAATTTTATCATCGATCATGAAGAAATGTACTTGACAGGTATTGTACAAGTCGTCACTCATTGGAGGAAAGATATTATAATTATATAATTCTAAGTATCATTATACATGAAATATAAATGTATTAGAAAGTGAAATTCAAGAATGAACTTTTGACTATTCTCAGCACTGGCCTGTTCTGCCAGGTACAGAAGACCATCTGGATGTTGGCGCACACTGTGAATATTTGGTCTACAGAATACAGAGAATTTTCATTAGAACAAGAGAGAGAAAAACCTACAGTCTGGAGAACAAAAGCTCAAGAGTTCCAAGTTTTAGTGACCATGTTTCCCATGGGGCTATTGTATAAAAGAGTAACACTCTATTTTTTTCTCCTATTCACAGGTAGAAAAGAGTAAAATTTTGCTTTATTGAAGCCCAGTAGCAATAATCTTGCATGGATTTCAGAAAAATGATACACATTTTACTGTGGGATAATGAGCACCATTAGTTATTAGAAAGAACAAGTCATTCTCTTTCAATTCAACAGACTCATTCACTCATTTAATAGACCATCCTCTCTCCTTTTTACTAAAATGGCCTTCCCCGTACAGACACCTGGCCATACAACATGCCACCAGACTGACTTCGGGAGGTATCTTCACGGGAAGAAATACAGAATTTCCAAAGTGAAGCCACAGGATAAAACCAACACTTGATGCTTGCCTTTCATTTCGAGGAAAGCAGTATAAAAGCAATAGAAAAGGAAAAAGGTAGTTGAAAAATATAGTTGCTCTCCACAAAAGAATCTTAAAAATAAAAAATCGTGACCTTACTAATTTTCCTAAATGAAATTATGCCATTATTCCTGATTTCTTTGTACTAACTAAAAGGACAAAGTAGCAAAGTTTGGGAAAGTTTCAACACTGTAATACATTTCATTAATCAAAGATAAAAACTACATTAAAAGCAAGCAAATTATTTTATGTCTGTGATTAGGCAGTTGGAGGGCTTGTATTTTATGTATACATTTTTACACTTCAATTTATTTAACAGTGTCAGTTCACTAACTGCAGTTTTTTTATATAAAGAAAACAGATTTAGATTTTAAAAACAAATTACAGTAATTTTATGCCTATGGCTTCACCTCTTAGAAACCACGCACCCCCTAACACTCCCCTTATACTTTCCCACCACTTTCCCACCTCCTCCCTCCTCCTCTCTAAAACTGCAGGCTAAGTGAGCACTGATAACAGAGGCCTTGAATCCCCTAGTGAAGAACAGCCACCCTAATTTTTCACTTGGGGTAGAGGAATAAAGGATGCAGATCAAAATGCAGCTCCTGAATAGGGCAGGGTGCAAATGCCTGTGAGATCTGCCTGGTACACTTCCGTGTTTTCTACAGATCTTTATGGTGACCAACCCATGCTGTCCTACACTCCAGTAATGTGGGCCCTCCCATGAAGACAGAGGGAGAGATAAAGGATTATGAGATTTATTACTCATGTAGATAGACACATGGATATCACCGGTGATAGCACGGCTGCGCTGGGAGATGGGGGAAGGAGGAGAGGAGGGGGGCTGCACAATTACGACAACCTCACATGCCCTCAGTATAAAAACTGCTACCAAGTGGCAAAAGATAAAAATGAGAACAAGAAGATGAAATGGGGGACAGTGTTGGGAACAGTCCTGCCTGGTTTCAGAAGCTATAATCCCCCCGTGGCTAAGGCAGAGTAAAAAGACCTAGGGACCATAAGCCACTAAGGAGACAAAACTTATTCCTTGTAGTGGTACCATCTCTGCCCCCTTTCACCTCACCCTGCTTGGCCCTGAGCAGATGTCTGGTTAGCCAATGATGGGTAAAATTTCTCAAAGGAGGGACAACCTAAGACAGGCATGGTCATGAAGGGGCCCTCAGGAAAGGACTTGGGGGGGCTATAGAAAGGGGGGTGATGGACCCTTGCCCCTCGGCTTTGACATAGCCTGAGTCCTCATTCTGTCTGCCAGAAGTCTCCTAATCTCTTGGCTGCCTTATTTTCCCTGCCTGACTTAAGCCTGAAATAATGCCTTAAGTCTGAAACAATGCCAGAGGTGTGTTCGGCCCTGTGCTGGAATGGGCAGGTTCCCTAGGGTGATCAGGCCTAAAAAAGAATGCATAAAGTCCTATAAAACCTACTTTGCTAATACCCTCAATTTAAATGATAAGAGCCCAAGCATGAAATGAATTTGTCTCCCCAAAGTTTTATGGCCCCTTAACTGTCTGACCCTGACTCAGAATAAGCCCTCATAGTTTTCTGAATGTTGTCTGTTGTTTAATCATTTCTGCCTGACAATGACTGATGAGCTTTACGTATACACCCTATATTCCTATGCAAATTAAACCCAATAAAAGCCTGTCAAGGCAAGGGTCGGGGTGCTCTCCTCTTGAGAGAGTGGCCAAGGCACTCCCCTTGAGAGAGCGGCTGTGCCGTCCCTTTTCCTCCACAGGACTTTGATGGTCTGTGTGAATTTGTTTCGTTTCATCCATAGCAACGCAGGCACTGTGAGCCGGTGTCTGCATCAGGACGGCAGCAGTTCCCTCAGGACTGAAGACGAGGGCATAGGCCCTTCTGGCAGTTCTAATTGGCTACCTGGCACTGGGAAATAGCTGCCCAGAACAGCGTCCATACAGTAAGGGCTGCACCAAGAACTTGCAAGTGATGAGGTAGAGCAATGGGGACATAGCAGGGCTATGGGCCATACACAAGCACCAAGGGTTCCCTCTGTAGTCTGAGATCAGCCAATAATAACATGAAACCTCTGAAGATGGGACCTACTGGCTTCGAAAACTCATTCGTGAAAACTGGACTGATAAGGCAGCCTATGATTATAAGGCTGTTGTAATTAGGATAAAGTCAGGCTTTAAGCGAGTCAGAATCTGCCCACTGCTTAATTTATATAAAAATGATCTTAAATATGACCTTGGAACCAATAAAATTGTTCTGGCTCCCTCTTGTTCTTCAGCTATCTGAGCTGGCATCAGGCTTAACCACTGGGCAGGCTCCACCACCCTTTATTCAACAGCCCTTTTGCTGAAATACAAAGCTCTACACTTATTCGGTAAATGTCACCCATGTGGGCGGGGCTTGTTCTACTGACCCTTCCTCAGCACTGCAAGATTCAAAACCAAAAACAGAAAAAAAAAAAAAAAAAAAAAAAACAACAACAAAAAACCCAGAAAGGGTATTGGTTAGCATTTAGATCAGGGTCTTGATGAGACAAAGAGAGAGACTGGAGATCTACTCTAAACAAAACAATGGTTCTGCTCAGGGGTTCTCAGTGCGGAGAGGAGGTAGAAGAGAAAGCTCCTGCGCCTTCACGCCCACACCATCCCACTCCTGGCTGAAACATCTGTCATGGCCTCTCATCACTAAGAAGTGGCAGTGCAGCTTAGCACAGTGGTTAGGAGCACAAGCTTCACAGTCACACAGAGCTAGGTCACCATCCAGTCACAGCCCGCTATGTGACAAGACCAGGTTAGTCACTCCTCTAAGCCTCAGCTTCATTCTCTATATAATGGAACAGATACCTACACGAGGCCGTTGCAAGTATTAAATGAGAAACATGCAAAGTAGCATCCAGTAGAGTGAGCACTCAACGCAAAGGAGAGAAAAAAAGAAGAAAGCTAAAAAATATTGTGCACTCACACTCCCCCCTCCCAGCTGAGGATTTATAAATATCATCAAATACAACTCAACTTTGAGAATACATTATATGATGATTTGGGTAGCAGAATTTTTATCTTCCTAATTATGTTTTGCTTAGGCAAATGTCAAAAATGAGCTTCCACTTCCAGAGCAGACACTGATGGGATAGTGGAAATGGGGCCGGCGGGAGGAGCTCAGACACACACTCAGCAGGGGCAGGATGGAAAACATCTGACTTGATAATTCATCTGTCTAATCTCAGTCTGCAGTGCCACTGAGCACTAACTATGTGCAAATCTCACAGACTGGAGGAATGTGGACATATTTACCCAGAAGCCTGGCCAGAGAGTGGGATGTGGCTGCTAACGGTGCTCACTGAAAAACACTCCCTCCACTCCCGGGCTCAGACCAAGGTCTGGAGGCTTGCCAAAGCCACAGAACCGCAACTAGCATTTGAACATAAGTCCCTACAATGCAAAAACCCTTATCTTAAGCTAGACATCTCAATCAGGGAGATTTTCTGTGAAGCAGGAACAGAATGAGCAATGCCATACTTAGGAGACCTTGAGTCCGATTAAGTTAACTAAGGCCACAAATACAGCTCGGAGCTAGGAAGTTAAGAGTCCATTTCTGCCAAAAATGTCAGTGGCTCTAAACTTTACTTATAGGTGGTGAGGAGCCATCTACAGACTTTATTAGGCATTACTCCAGTCTGTGCATAAAATGGAACAGAGTTGAGGTCTTAAAGCAATGTAACTCTCTACATGCTGGTTGTCCAGAAATGAAATCAGGGCAGGTTATGAAATACATTTCTACACAAGAGATGATCATCTGCTGACGCAGCAGAAAAAAAATCAAAGAAACAGTGAGGTTTCAGGGTTGGCTGGCACCTCCTGGGATGATGAGAAATTGGGAATCAGCCAATTCCTGAATAACAGTGTACCTGATTTTTAGAGTATTTATATAAAAATGAGAATAGATACACTCACAGGGAACTGAATACTAAAACTTAAATGTTTTAATCTTTAAAAAGTTGTGTGTTTTTACTTTATGTGAAGATATTGTTAGAGACAGAGACACGATGAACCAATAGCCAAGATACGGTAAGTGTCCTTGTTAATGGAAGTTCACTAATTAAAGCTACAACAACGTAACTCAGAGACTTACAACGGTGCTTAAAATCTCAATCTCTCTCTTTTTTTTTTTTTTGACTTCTCTCTCTATGCTCAGCATTTACTGAGTGCCAACTATGGAACACGCAGGTGGTTACAGAGATAGCAAGTAGGTGGGGTGCATAGTCTATGAGGGGAGGCAGACATTAACCAAACCACCACAAAAATAAATGCCAAACTGGAAACAAAGAAGTGCTCAACTTAACACCGTACCTACAAAAAGGTCCCACAACAGTCAAAGGAGGGAGGATCTCGCGAGTGTCGCTCTTGCAGGGTGAAGGGGCTCCGTGAACTCAGGCACTTACCTAACCATGTTGCAATGAGGACAGCATCGATTCCGTCTATAGGCTCACAGATCCGAGCCACGACTGGGTGGATCTGCTGGGCCAGGTAGTACTGGGTGTCGATGGTGAGATTGTCCTGCTTCTGCAGCTGCTCAGGTGCATAGGCCCTCTGATATGCACTGAGGTTTGACCCATCCTGTAAGAGGACATGGGACAGGTAAAGCTGTAAGAAAGTCAACCACACACACACACTTGATTGGTCAAAAGACGGACAAGAATTCAAAGTTTGTGTTTGCAATTCCAAACACCAAGACATCCTTTTCATATGCATCTAAGAGTAGAAAGATGAAGAACATCTCACCCACTGTACAAGAATGTAAATCCAGCATGTGTTGTATTCTATTTTTTGTTGAAACATGAAACGAAGAAGATGGCATGACCAGATTAAATAATTCCACCTGCCACATCACAGAAACACATTGATAAGACTTGCTGACAATTAATCTAGTCAGAAAGGCCCTTTAGGAGTGATGACAAAAAACACTTGTGGTCCTTTTATTATGTTAATACAACCCCTCCAGGCAGGCATTCTAGTCACAGTATCATCTTAAAGGCCCCCCCCCCCCCCCCCCCCCGAAGTAATCTTTTCCAAGAGAACTAAATGTGCCATTGAGAAGCAAATGAGCAAAAGCAAAAGACAGGGAAAGGAAATCCACAGAGTAATCACTTATGTACAAGATACCACAGGTAAGAGTAAAATTAATGAGGAATGTGGTGCAGTGGCGGTGCCCTAGAAGCAAAGTATGTAGCCACTGGAATGAAGGGCATGCTATTTTGAACTGTTTATGCGGCTCTTCCTCAAGGCAAGGCAGATGGGTCAAAGAGCCTTTTACGGCATCCCTCTTTATACACTATAAAAATAAAAGTTGGGAAAGTCCATATAATTGGCCCTGATAGAGCCCTGTGGGTGATGTCATCATCATATGTGAATCAAGAAGTCATCACTTTACTGGACCAACACCCAACAACTCACTCCACTGCTCCTCCTATCAGCAACAACAGAATTTAATATTCAGACTAGTAAATTATAACTATTCACAGTGCTCAGCTGCTCTGCAAAACTGATTATAACATAAATCCCATTCTTTCATTCCTGCCACAATCAGTCCCTTCTCAGAGCAGAGCCCAGCCCAAAGCAGGGGCCACCCTCCACACCGCTGTCTTTCCCGGGCACTGGAGGCGGGATCTCTTTCTCTGGCTAGGCGCCTGATGGAAACAAACGGGGATATGTATCAACTAGGTTTTACCTATTCTAACATTTAATGAAATGCCTGGAAAGAAAGCAAACCTCAGATTAAGAGGCTTGCTTATCATTTTGGGGGGAGAGTTTACAATACAGTTAAAGAAATTAGGCAGAATTAATCAGCCTTAATCATTGCCCTTTTAGAAGTTTGAATCGTTAGATGAGAGTAAGGTGACAAAAAGTGTGAAATGACAAAAAGTGTGAAAAATCCGTGGGCACTGTCTTTATGCACTGCAGCTGTATTCACGCGGTCTTTTAACAAACACATGAAACGTGATCCATTTATAGAATTGTAGTTAAAAAAAAAAAACCAGTCTGTCCTTAAGATTACCGCAATGTTGAGTTTACCAACTTTTGGTGATGAATGAAAATGAGATTCGTAGAGGTAATTTTTCAAAATGGCACTTCAGCTACTTTCCAATACATCATTAGAAGATGTTCTCATAGTAAGGTATGTTTTTTAAAAAGTGGTTGAAAATGGCTAAGCATATTGTCAGTTGAAAAAGTTTTTATTTTAAATATCCATACACACACAAAAAAGCTTGTTTTAACAGGGACCCAAACACATTTCTTACTGTATTTAAAAAATCTGAGCCCTGGCTGGTGTGGCTCAGTGGGTTGAGTGCTGGCCTTCGAGCTAAAAGGTCGCCAGTTCAATTCCCAGTCAGGGCACATGCCTGGGTTGCGGGCCAGGTCCCTAGTTGGGGGTGTGTGAGAGGCAACAAACTGATGCTTCTCCCCCTCTCTTTCTCCCTCCCTTCCTCTCTCTCTAAAAATAAATAAGTAAAAATTTTTTAAAAATCTGACCTCCAACATGACTAAATCCAAAAGAACTGACAAAAGGACAGGTTTTGCCATGTTGTATTGGAAAAAACATTTAGGCCCTGACATAATCCTCAAATCTAGCAAGACCCCACAGTATATGCAATAACATGCAGTGTACACCTTTAAAAACAGATTAAGGAGTAATGTTAGTCTTGCTTGAAGGCCCATGTAGTAATTCATGACCTTCACAAAGATGCTTCACAGAGACAACCAAGTGCAGTTAATTCATTCAAAACTATGCAGTCCTCTTTAGTAGAAAACTAATGGAGATTTTCAAACAGGTGACAAGTAGGCTCCTTAAAATGCTAAAGTCATCCCTTATGAAAATTATGTCCACTGGAACTTAAATAATTAATGATTTAAAACCTAACCAGTAGGTAAAAGTTGATTTAAGATCTTAGCAAGTAATTCATGTAGGTTTTACAAGACCACAAACTACAGTATAAATTAGATACCAAAAACATTACCCTAAACTCATCTAAATGGATACTAAGTTATCAGTACAATATTATACTCTAAATGTAAATTTTAAACAAAACAGAAGCTGTTTAAGAAAAAAGGCAAGTTAAGGTGCAGTAGCAGTGGGTAAGGGAAATGTTGAAAAGACATCAAGTTGGATTTCCTGTACTTTATTAGCATCAGCATTTGAGCTTTTCTGTATCAGTAAGACTTGAGAGGAAGAAATCATAAGACCTAATATTTAGACAACAAAGCACATAAGCTTCACTTTAAAATACATCAGTCACACTACCATACATCTCCATTTCAGTTTTAGCCAACATCAAATTTGTGGCTGGGTTTCATTATTAAATGCCATTTCACAGAATATGTATATTTATTTTAGAGTTGTATGCTGCCATCTGTTCCTCTCATTAATAATCTAAGAGCTTTTCCATGTATGTGAAGACATAAATGAAAAGAAGACTAGCCTATTTACCAAAATCTTTATTTGCATAATATGAAAATTGTTTTTTGGAGATGAGACTTGTCAGAGGCAATATGCAAAGCACATTAAGGGCTTGAGCGAGTCAGACATTTATGGAAATATTTTCCTGCAGGAATTGGCTTTCTGTAACAGTTCTTAATCAAGGGTAACCCTAGGAGGGAGGCAGAGTCAAGTGCTGATCCCTGTCCATGTGCTTAAATCATTTGTTACGCACGTCATCCACAGTACCGAGCAGATATTAGCAAATGACTTTCACATTTTGAAAAGACTCTGATTTAAAAACACACTGAGTGGAGTTCGACAAAGATCCATCATATGCAACACCGTCTAAGGCTTATCTAAAATTTCTTACTGTAATAACACAACACAGTAATTAATTTAAAAGAAAGTCTTGTTCAGATGAATTATGCCTTTTGGTAGACAGACCACACCATAGGCATTTTAGACAATCTGGACAGAGGCTATGAGTGACTGACTTTTTTTTTTTTTAAGAGAGAAGGAATGAAACCTCTCCTTTGTTCCAACTGAAGTTTTTCGAAGAAAAAAACTTGCCTTCTATCCCATCTTCTTCCCCATTCCTGTTAGAGGCATGCTACTCTCAAAAGAAACCAGTTAGTGGTTTCAAACTGTGCTCTAGACTAAGGCCTAGAGGTGCCTCACGGAACAGGGAGAAGGAAAGGAGGTGAGCTCAAGGCCCCCTCTGCTCGAAAGAAAAGAAAAAGAAATGAAACTGGTTCCTTCATGGTTTCTTTATAAAGTATGTTTTTAGGATCTCTCATCTTTCTCCATATAACCATGCATTTCATATTTTTTTTCAAGTAATTACTTGAACATAGGCTGGGGAAAAACACATGTACTCTCTTATTCTATCAGTATTCATAATGAAAACAGTGGCAAAAGGAATAAACATCTATGGCTGGACTTGTGACCAAATCTATATACATTTGCATTGAAGGTGAACTCAGAGTTGACGCTGTAGTTGCTGTCATACACCTGTCTCACCAAAATAATTTCAGCGCTCCACAACACACATGTCAAATGTTTTACAAAGACTTTAATAAGACACGCTATACCCCTGACTAATGTTTTTAAATACCATAAAGCCAATCAGACTAAACTGTCTCTTGACAGCATCAATTATCTGGGAGACTACTACATAAGACACTGTGGCGATCTGGATTTTACTTTGTGTCGTAAGTGGTATGAGTCGTGTTAATTATAATATTTTTACCTGACAGATGAGATACGACACAGTATCTCCGGCTTTCACCTTTCTGCCTCCTTGAGAATTGATCCAGAGGGCGACATGTACGTGAGGCAGGTTTTTTTTATCAGGGTAATCCTGAGGATCCTTTGTCAATGCCTAAAAGAGAAAAAGAGGGAACAAAATGCCTCAAACTTTAAGATAAAACTCTTCTGACACAGCTGTACACTTACACATCTTTGCTAGAAATCAGACTGGCCACGTAAACACAAAGCTGAGAGGCTGTATGTAGAAAACACTGTCACATAATCTTTAGACACTCCATCCTCAGGTCTCCTCTCTCCTTCAGTTAGTAACTGATATAACCACACACAAACTTGACAAAAAAGAAATACAAGTGTACAGGCCATGGCACGTAATACACATAAAAAATTAAGACTATAAACTCAGTCTTACAGTTTTTTCTAATGTTTGTAATTCCCTCATTGAATTAACTGAATAGTCAGGAGTGATGGATGATGGGTAACAGCTACTGTGACTGAAGGATGTGTTCCTCAAAAGCTTCTCTAGCCTAAGTAAACCCCAAAGGTAGCATTAATCAGTAGATTTACTTCCACTGTCAACTTAAGCTCCACAAAGGCAGAGTGAGTCTGAAACCGAGAGTAAGAGCCAGGAGAGCAGGCGCATGGCAGCCTTGCTCATGGCTGTATTCCCAGTGCTCAGAACGGTACCTGACATATAAGCAGCAATCAAATGTTTGCAGAATAAATGATGTCACTCACTCTGCAATAATGCACTAACTTCAAGCACTGTGAAGTACTGTGAGATAAATAACACAGTCACTGGTTCAGTGTCACCTGTTATTAGTAGATGACTCCCCATTACGCAAAAGAAAAAAAAAAAACTCTAAAATAAGCTACATAAGCCATAAGGGAGATGCAACCAAAGTGTTATGGAGTGAGTTTGGCCAGGCGAAGATCACTTCCACCTGAGAGCAGAAATTAGGGTGAGGGGGCGGTGCATAAGCAGGCATGTGAAGGAAAAACAAGATTCCAGGCAGAGAAAAAGTTAAAAGCAAGAGGTGAGAAAATAAATACAGTCTAATGGACTGGAACTCAGCATGCCCAGGGAAGAGGGGGAATACCTAGCTCTGTAAGAAGTGTGTTTCAAAAGACAAAAGACAGGGACCAGGGTGCTGTGTGACTAAGTCACCTAAGTGTGGCCCACAGACCCCCGGGAGGTTCCTGACACCCTTGCAAGGGACTGCAAAGTCGAAACTATTTTCCTAACAATACTATTTGCACTGGTGATGCGCAGGCAACGGTCAGTTAAGGTGCTGGTGCCTTATAAACATGAATCAACATAGCAGCACCAAACTGTACTAATAATCACTGTAATTTTCACCACCAGACACTCAGTTTAAAGACAAAAGCCAATTTCACTTAGAATGCTCTTGATGCAGTAGAAATTATTAAGTTTTAAGCTTTCAACCCTTGAGTAGAAGGCTATTATTTTATGACAAAACAGGAAGCATGCACAAGTCTCGTCTACTGTATACTGAAGAACAAAGGTTCCTTGAGAAAAACCACTTATGCAATTGTTTGAGTTGCAAGCTAAACTAGCCACTGTTTTCTTGGAACACAATTTTTACTTGCAAGGACGACAGGACAACTATAGTTCTTCTAACTTGGGTATCTGGCTGATGATTTCTCAAAAAAAGAACCAAGCAAGCCTGCCACTTCCAGGAAAACAACTGACAGTACATATTGTCTATGATAAAATTCAAGCTTTCAAGTGCAAATGAGAATTTGGAAAACTTGTTGCCACTTTTGTGAGCATGACAGTTTCCCAACACTTAAAGACTTTTCTGATGATACAAGTAAAAACATTTTAAATGTGCTTTTTGATACTGCAAAATGAAATGTGTCAATATTTGGAAGATCTGCCTAACTTGGGGAAGCAGCACTGAACAAATGACCAATGCATAATGTCAAGCACGGGTAAAATATCCATTGCAAGTGTAACACAGACCAACAGAGTATAATGTAAGGGAGTACGCAAAGCTCACTGATATGGTTTCAAATTCCACATTAAAAATAACCTTTAAAAAGTACCACTTAGACAGTTTTGGTGTAGAATCAAAAAAGAATATGCACAATTATCTCAAAAAATTAGTGAACTATGTCTACTTTTTCCAACTGCATTGTTTATATGAAACTGGATTTTCTTTCTATATTCAACCAAAACGACAGATCACAACAGAATGGATGCGCTAACAGGTCATGAGAATCCAGATGCTCCTCCTAAAACGGACACGAAAGAGATCTACAGAATTGTAAAATGATGCCATTCCTCTGGCTAAGTTGTCTTTGTTTTGAAACATACAGTTATTTTTCATGGAAAAAGGGTTCTTTTTGTAATCCCATGATGGGTTTATTGCTATGTTAAATAAATTAATAAAATGCTTGAAAAATGTCTCACTTTTAATTTCTGACATAGTGAATATCAGCATGAACCACATAAACAAAAGCCCTCCGAGGCCTCAATCACTTTCAGTGTGTGAAGGGGTCCGGAGGCGGGGAAATTTGAGAACTGCTGTAAGTAGAATAAAGCCAGCCCTCCAACATGGCTGCACACAACCCACGTTATGTACACTTTCTAAATCAGACACTCAGCGTAGAAGAGCATCGAGGAAACTCTCCAAGTATTTGAATCTCCTCAAATTTGAATTATGTGAAGCCTTGATTGACTCAGTTGGGTAATGCTGCATAGAAATCTTAATCAATATAACTCTACTTAAGAAAACCATTATCTTCTCCAATTGACTACACTTCAGTGCAATGTTAAGAAATTCTGAATTTCATCTGACATACTTTCCAATTATTAGATTGGGACTATTTGGGGGATTTATGAGCTACTTTTAGAAGGCTTGATTTTAGGAAAAAATGCTTCCTGGTGGTTTCGGCTCCAGTTAGTGAGGGCTATAAAAATCAGCTATCATATTTTGTATTACTTCATAAAATATATTTAAGCTAAAATTACAGTAGTTCAGAAAATCAGTTGCTTGTGGCAACAAGGGCTAAACTCTCTACAGTGGTAAATCTCACCACTTCACCCCTCCCACTCTATGTGTGCACACGCGAGTGTGTGTGTGTGTGTGTGTGTGTGTGTGTGTGTCTCCTGCAGTAAGACCATTTACAACCAGTCACATTAGACTCTTTCATTCCCTTGCCTTTTGAAAGTGATAAAATGTAAAAACTGAACTGCTCACAAGTTGCAAATAGTGTAAGTATTCAGACAGATGTTAATCCAGGACACATCACCTCTGACACACACAATTTACTGTAAAACACAGAACTAATTGTGATATAGACAGTCCTTTCATCAGAATTTATTGTACTTACATCTATAGACATTCTTTTTTATAAAAACAAGTATAAGAACATGGGACAGCAAATAAATATCTTTGGAAGACCATGAGCACCTTGAAATTATGGACCATCCCAGAATCTAGTCCTGTGCACATAAAAGGTACTTCATGTTTGATGAACATAATTAAACGAGCAAATGGGCTCTTTTATAGCTCACGGAACAACTATTACTCTGCCAAGTGAAATGGAGGATATGAAGACAGTGAGTCTCAGCTGTAGTTCTGCCACAGGAAAACAGTATGCACAGCCCCGTCACACCAAGTATTGATTATTACTGTTACTACTAATAATATATTACTATAACTTGATCATTATTGAAGCTGAGTGGTGATTATGTGGGGGTTTATGGTACTATTCCCCCTACTTCTGTGTATGTTTAAAAATTTCAATAATAAAAACTTTAACATAACAAAACTGCAGACTGTTCATCAGCACTCAGAGACTGCCAGCATGTCTATGACTTCAGGTTTCTTTGCACACTAGTAATGTTGTCTCAACACTCATATTAAATGACGGTGTGGGCCCACTAACCTAGAGGACATGTGCTCAGTATTATTTTGCCAATAATGGAGCCATGTTTAGACTGAGCCTTCCAAACTCCTGAAAGCCCTCGCAACAGAAGGCCCACGCTTCTAAAAAGGTAGACAGTACCAAGGATACAATCTGCAAAATAGATGCTAAAATTGATCAAAGGAAGACTGAAGTTATAACTCCTACTCATTCAAATTTTTGAGAAAAAGGCAAAATAGTCTAAAAGGAAACTCCTTTCCAGTCACAAGTGATTCCATGCCAATGGGCATACACTGCTTCACTTAAAGTGAACAGCTAGCACCAAGGCACGTATTCTCTTATAATATTTCTATAGTTTTTACTTTTCATATATAAATAAATGTGTTCTTTTGCAACTTTAAAGACATCGCAGGTCAAGGTGTAATAAACAAGTGACTTACCTAAGAATAAATAAAAATCATAAGGATATACATAAAAACTATTCATTTTCTCTATAAATCAAAGAAATGTAAATTGAATCCAACAGTAAAATTTTCTTCATATCCATTATGGTAGCAATGTTTTATTTAAATACCACCAAAGACTAGCATCACCAATATAGGCAAATCTCTGGTGAAATTGGCATATATTCTGTTATTATCAATTGGTATCACCCTTTTACAAAGCAATTTGGAAAGAGCCACATAGATCTTATCTTTTGACTCAAGTATGCCACTTCAAGGAACCCAAACTAACAAAGTAATTCATCCAAAAGTAAAACGATAATGGACAAAGATGTTTAATACAGTTATTTACAATATAAAAAAAATAATTTAAGCAAACAAAAATTTTAAATAAAGATGTACCAGTGAAATATAAGATTAACACATTGATTTACACAATGGTTATAAAAGTAATATAGAAATGTGAAAAATTTGCTTATGTTAAGTAAAAATAGATTTCAAAATAACATATCATAATTGCTACAATGTAAAAGTGTTTTTCAAGGTAGAATGTGCAACAATGGCAAGTATTACTTTTTTGTTTTGACAATATTTCTTTTAAATTTATTTTTATTTTTCAATTACAGTTTACATTCAATATTATTTTAAATTAGTTTCCAGTGTATAGCATAGTGGTTAGACAATCCTATATTTTACAAAGCCAGGTGGATACTGAAAAAATCGGGGCAAGCATTACTTTTAACATAAGAATATTATGAATGAGCTTTAATTCTAAAACTTCCATTTAATATAATCAGTATGTTCTTTTTTATTAAAATTATTTTTATGAGCTTTAACAATGAAATCTATTTATCACAAAACTAGTAAAGAAGTATTTGCAAAATTAGCTTCTAAATATGCAAGGATACTTACTGTTTTTGAATGGAAAAAAAAAGTCTGTAACCTAACATCTTGTATGACACAGCATTTTGGAAAACAAGATTTTATTTTTTCAAATTATGTAAGAAAAACATAGTCCTTATTTTCAACAACTAAGAATACCCATCAAGTGTAAATTATAACTATGTCCAAAAAACACCTGCCTGACAACAGCACCTTTATGAATCACCTTCTGTGAAGTCGCATGCACGCACGCACGCACGCACACGCAAGCACTCTGTCTCTGTCTCTCCCTCTCCCTCAGCTTACAGGTCTGCCCCCAAGCAACTGTAACTTAGGAGGACTAGGAAGAAGGTAGTAGCACCCTCTAGTCCCTGAAACATGCACTATATCACTCCCTAGAACCTCTAGGAAGAAGGCTTCTAGGAATTCCAGTCAGGAATGAGAAGAGAAGGCCCTGCAGCAGATATGGCAGTACCAGTGGCTGGGAGAGGGAGAGTGGTATGCTAATGCTCAATCTGTGAGATAGTTGTTAAGCAGCTTTCATCACCAGCTAGAATTTATTTCAATTGCAAGGATGAGGTGGTTCTTCAACGATCTGAAGGAGGAGAAAAACACGGTGGCAGCAGCTGGGCTCAGCAATAAATGCTACATTTACCTTGTTAATTTCAAACTGGCTCACTGGGACACTGCCATTCAGCACATCTTCTCCAATTTCTATTAACCTCTTCTGGATATTTTCCACTATCGTGTCCCGGCTTTGATCAGAAAGAATTTGGCCAATAACAAAGCTGCAAAAAACACAGGGGTTGATTTTTTTAGTAGCATCCTTCATTAATAAAGAAGAGAGAAGGAAGATAAATGCTATTAGGTTAACACGTGGACAAGAAATGTATTAAAAGCTAACATGAGGGTCAATGTCTAAATGGTTGTTACGATTTGTTTCCTGACATTAACTCTACCAAAGGTTTACCAACCTTGAAATGTCAGGTTTGCCCTTAGACATACAGATCATATTTTATGTAGCATCTAATGCTTCACACAAAATACAGACACACAAGCTATGTGTTCCATTGTATTTTAAGCAATTACAAAGTTCAAAAGCAGTTATATGCTACTGATAAGTTAAAACATTGGAAGACAAGTATTTCCCCTTCCTCATAAAGCACCAAGAAGTTATATCTGATATCAAGATACCACTTCCGGCCCTGGCTGGTGTGGCTCAGTGGACTCAGTGGTCGAACCAGGGGTCACCAGTTTGGTTCCCAGTCAGGGCACATGCCTGGGATGTGGCAAGGTCCCCAGTGGGGGGTATGTTAGAGGCAACCACACACTGATGTCTCTCTCCTTCTCTTTCTCCCCCCCTTCCCCTCTATCTAAAAATAAATAAATAAAATCTTAAAAAAATATCTCCACCTGAGATGACCACTAGCTACGTAATTGGAAATATGAAGTTCCCTCTGCAAATTTTTAAAAAAGAAACCAAAAATTGCAAACATTTCTCTCTTCAGCTTCATTATATTGCTCAATGTTCTCTAACCTTATGCTATCCCTTGAAAACTTCATGTTGTTCCACTAGACACCCCCTCCAAAAAAGGGGAAAAAAGAAAATGAAAAGGAGTAAGGAAGCCAATATTTTATCCATTTCTGAGGAAAATGCAGAGCGAGGGTTTGACAGCTGCATTATAATTTGTCAGAAAAAGAACCCTGACAAAAACATTTGTATAGCTTTAATTACTAATACATTTCTAACTCAGAGAAATTTACTTCTATTATGATGCATCTTTTCTTAGAAAACACAAAGCTGAAGAGAACACTCTAATCGACAGTCTATACAAAGTAGTTTCATCTTTGGGTACATTTCGGGGCAATGAAGCATTTCAAACTACATTTCATACAAGGCTAACAGTGACCTATACTCGAATGATCAACTTTGCCTAATCAAGAGTAGTTTGCAGAAGAAACAATTGCTCAATCTCCTGATTTGAAGCCGAGAGGAAGAATGGAAAACAAGTAAAATATGCTGATATTCAGCAATATTCAAATTAATTTAACCTGGCTGGCGTAGCTCAGTGGATTGAGCGCAGGCTGCGAACCAAAGCGTCGCAGGTTCGATTCCCAGTCAGGGTACACGCCTGGGTTGCAGGCCATGACCCCCAGCAACCACACATTGATGTTTCTCTCTCTCTACCTTTCTCCCTCCCTGCCCTCTCTAAAGATAAATAAAATCTTTAAAAAAAATTATTTTAAAATTTTGCTTAAAAAAAAAAAAAAATGTTGCCCTGGCTGGTGTGGCTCAGTGGATTGAGTGCCAGACTGCAAAGCAACGGGTCACTGGTTCGATTCCCAGGCAGGACACATGCCTGGGCTGTCGGCCAGGTCCCCAGTGGGGGGCGTGCAAGAGGCAACCAACCACACATTGATGTCTGTCTCCTTCTCTTTCTCCCTCCCTTCACATCTAAAAATAAATAAATTAGTTTAAAAACAAACAAAAAAAAAGTCTATTTTCTCAACTATTCAGGATCACAAACCAGTAATATCTGGAAAGGTGGTAAACAAAGTATCTAAAAATTAATTTTTAAATGGGTATTTTATAAACTAATATGATTCTAAAAAATTAAAATAGGTATTAATGCAATCTTCAGTCTCAGGTGCAAAGCTAGGAGGTCACTCATGACAGTTATGATTTCTGAGGTACATATGGTCTTTGAGAACCAGCTCTCAACCTCAGGTTAGTAAGAATCCTTTTTTTTTTTAATTTACAGCACTTCTTTTTAATTTTTTTTCTTTTCTAAATTGACTTTAGAGAGAGAAAGGAAGGGAAAGAGAAACGTCAACTTGCTCTTCCACTTATTTATGCATTCATTGGTTGATTCTTGTGTGTCCCCTAACCTGCAACCTTGGCATAGTTTGATGACACTCCAACCAACCAAGCTATCCGGCCAGGGCTACTAAGAATCTTTATATGCAAATGGTATCAGAGGAAACAAAGTCTCACTCCATGGCCTACTCTGAATCCCTGAACATTTTAAGCCATAAAATGGGGATGCCTTAACAATTATATTCCTAAAGAGGCTCTAGGATGATTCAAGAACACAATACAAGGCACTTTCTAACAGGAATATTCAAGCAAAACAATACAAAACAAAATATCAACAAAACCAACTCTGTAAGGATCCAAACTGTGAAGGTTTACCCTCACCTTGAATACAAACTCATGAGATGTATTCTACAGCAAGCATCATTTATTGAATGATGGCTTTTTCTAAGTTTTATTCTATCCATAAAACCCCACTCCAAATAAGTAAGAATTGTTACTATGCAATAATAACAAAAACAAAAAAGAAGCTATGTCCTTGTGTCTGGCAGAATCACAGGGTTGTCCACATCATTAACACTTGAATATTTTAAAGACAAACAATGAAATAAAAAATGAAAGGCAGACTCACTTTCCAGTGTCTTTAGCAAGATCACACCAATCTCTTCTAACTATATCTAATCCTTTCAGCTCCTGTTTGGTGAAGTAATTCCCATCTGACGTGGGCTCTACAACCAGAGCAGCATATTTCTTTTTCTTCAGCAGAAGCAGAGACTTGAAAATTCCATCAATGTCAATTTCAAGCAGTTTGTACAACTTATTCACCTCACTTTTTACCTGTGAAAAGTCCAACCATTAATACTAGCTTCTCAAACATCTAATAGGAAGAAGATGAACATGCGATAAATTCCCAAGAGTTCATCTAAACAGAACTTGAAGTCACATAGACTGGAGTATATTTACTAGGCAAATACGTATGGAACATGATATCCTTTCTGTTGGGTCCGATGCAAGAACACTGAAAAATCACAGGGAAAGAATGGGCAGGGTCAGCCCCAAGAATTATAAAAATTATGAAATACTCTTTTTTAAATCTAAAAACTAAAGGCGTGTGTACTTACCTTCAAACTACTGAATTAGAGATTACATAGTCCAACAAGTAGATACATGGCCAGAAATAAGTAAAACTTAAACTATTAAAATGTCTATACTCTTCCTGTACCTTGAACATAAACACCTTGAGTATAAACAAATACATATATGCTGAACAAACAAATGAATGGCCACCTGCTCTTACTGACAAGGTCAGGGCACAGACCCTTGCCTCTAGGGAAAATACAGTTTTTCAAGGTCTGATATGAGTACAATATGCTTACGCTTGCTCTCAAGTGAAGACCATAGCTCAGGTTGCATACATTTCAGAGGGGAAAGGTAAGAAGGTGTTAGTTTGTAAGATGATACCTTAGTTTTAGTTCATTGGGGCAATATCTCAACATAGTAAGTGCTCAAGAACCACTAACAGTGCTAATTATAAACTGCAATTAGGAGGCTACAAGTGACTATTTTTAAATATCCCCTCGCCTTTTCAAATACTTTTTAAGTACTCCTGTAAACATTATAGATGTGTGCAAATGTATGTATGTAGGTAGGTAGGTATTTAGCCATACCTATCAGTGTATGAAAGGCATCTGAACACTGCTAGACACATTTCTCCTTGTGAGTGACAATGTGATAAGTACTAACTTGATCACATCTTAAACTCGTCACTCTTACACTGTTCTCAAAGGCAAAACATATCTATCATTCAAGGAAAAAACAATTCTCTTTTAATTTTATCCTCAAAACAAACAATTGGAAAAGAGGTTAAGAAATATAAAAGAGCATGAAGAACTGAAGGCACTAAATGTATTCTTTTCAGAAACACACAATGTACATATAAATGAATTTATAACGTTCCATGTTAAAAATACTTCACAAAAGTAAGTAAAACAGATAGTTTTATCAAATTATCTCACCTTGTTTCCCAATTTAAATACTTCTTCCAGATTGGTGCTATTGGTGTTTATCATAATTGAATCGGTATCTCCATAAATAACTTCAAGATCCATCTAATGAAAAGGCAAAATTATAAAAATTTACAGTGAAAACATGGTGACCATTATGCACAATGAAATTCAAGATTTTCTGTATCACAGAAATTACAGATTCCACTGATTTTTTCCCCAAAGACTAAATTTATTCTTATCCATATTGTCAAGAGTATACAACTGAAGATTAAGCCCCAATAAACCAGAAAGGCGAACACTGCCACATTAAAAAATCTCCCTAATTTTCTTAAAACAAACAGGTATGTCAGTGGCAGGGGAAGTGTCTAGTTTCAATGAAAACAAAATGTGTAACTCAATAATACAAAGGAGGATAAGAGACTAGGAAAGTCTATTACTCTATTTACCCACAGTACCACAAGCTTAGCAGTCATGGCAATTTATGAAGCAGAAGCATAATAGGATTTTAAAATTCAAAGGCACAAATCCATATTAATTTCTTAACAGTTTCAAATAGTATTTAGCAGAATATGAAGAGTGCCAAAAAAAATCAATCATACAGTATAAAAACCTGGAAGTAAACTCTAATTAGCACTGTTACTAATTTGCTTGAAACAGTCACATATAGGCTTCAAGCAGCGGCTAGATCATATCAGTGTTAGTAAAAGAAAAAAGCTATAATCCATTAGGGGGGATTATAAACGTAAACCAGACATCCTAAGAAGCCATTTCCAGTCTGTTTGGGTTGCAATTTTCCTTGAATGCAAAAATGTCACTAGGTATGATATTTAAGAGTTGTTACATGATGAAAATGCTCAGCATTACCTTCTCTACCATTTCTTTCGTATGCATCAAGATCTAAATGAAACAGAAAGTCAAGATTAATGCATTATATAATTACAGAAACATAAATATAAATACGTAGATAGGTAGCTCGATGATTTGTCATTTCCGTATATTTTAAAGCTCTTGATCATTTTCTAACTACAATTCTCAAAATAACAATAACATCAACATAGTCTAAAAATAAATTTGCTTCATTGCTGATTCTCAGTCAGAGATATGTAAACAGATCTATTGTAAAGATCTACATAAGCTCTATGTAAGCAGATCTATGTAAAGATCTCTCTTTGAAAAAGCATGCATAATAAAAATACAGTAAGTCCTCACTTAACATCATGAACAGATGCTTGGAAACTGAGACTTTAAGTGAAACAACATATTTAAAGAAACCAATTTTACCATAGGATAATTAATATAAACAAGAGTTAAGGTCCTACGACATGTTTCCTATGGTCACAAAAACATTGCCAAACTTCTAAATAAACACCCAAACACTTCTAATGTTAAACACTGAAATAAAGGTAAGCAATATATATATTTAAGGAAGATAAATAAAAACCAGAAAATTCTTTTCCATCCCACATATTCCAGCTTATGGTCACCAGTGGCCAGAGCCGATTCTGGCAGCTCGGGGCACAAGGTGGGGGCACCCACCCTAGACAGCATACCCTTCCATCGCCAGGCCACTCACACCCACACTCACTCAGACTGGGACAATGCAAGCACGACAATGAACCTAGCACGCACATCTTTGGGATATGAGACAAACCAGAGCGCCTGGAGAAAACCCACGTAGACATGGGAAGAAGATGCAAGCTCCATAGTAACAGTGGAGCCAAGCGGGAATCAATTTTTTTCCTCATCAATATTATAATGAAATGACAAAATGACATTACTCAAGGACCAACGGAATCCCTTTATAACATGAAAAAAGACCAACTATTCTCATTACTAATATCTAAAAGAACTGCATGGCAAAAAAAAAAAAAAAGCTTGACAGAGCACTTCAAATCTGGCAATTCTTACTCATTGCATTCAAGGACCTTAAAAAGTAAAAAGAATTTATTTATATATATGAATATGAATGATATATAGATATATGTAATATAAGTGATAAAGGTATATATCTTAACATGTATTAGATTTAAATTTCTTCTCTACACTAAACTTCCTGAAAGCAGAAAGCAGACCTTCACTAGAGTCTGGGAGCTAGCACAGCACCCAGCACAAAGCTGGGGCTCAATAAGCATGCAGTGAATGAAGGCAATCATACAGATTATATCTGTAGACGGGTCTGTCCCCAGGTCCATATGGCTATAAGATGAGGCACATACAGATTATAATGCAGATACAGATAAAAACAGATATAAACTATCAGGGACCAGATGAGAAATAACACGAATTTAACAAATTTAAGGCCTCTTCAAAAGCAATGTGAGATAATGAGCACTCAGAGGGTGTGTGGCAGGGGGCAGATACTATGCTACAAGCATCTCATGTATTTTCTCATGTCATTCTCCAAGGTCCCCAAGGGATAACCACCATTAATTTCCCCATTTGCTAGATGCAAAAAAAAAAAAAAACAAGAGGAAGTAATTAATTTGTCCCACTAAGGGACAGAGCAAGGGTAAGAACCCAAGCACTCTTACTCCAGAGTATGGGGCCTTAGTCACTTCATGCTATTTTCTGTCCACTATTGCCCCTCTTTCAAAGCATCAATCTAAACCAGAAGTTACTTTTCCAATGGGCCAGATAGATTTACTTCATTTATATTTTTTTCATACCCCCAATAGTCCTCATTGTCAACTAAGCTCAAATCTCGTATCATTTCTGTCTTTCTTGTCCTTCATATTACAGAGCCCTAAAAATCCTACCTCAAAATATCTTTTCTATCTACCCACTGCTTTCCATTTCTACTGCCCCTCCCCTCTATTACTGCCTCCCGATGTTGTGCAGGCACTCATTGTCCTATGTTCTTAGGGAAGGAAGCTCTCCCCCTGCCCTGGAGGTGGTGGTGAATACTGATTAGGCTAACCAGTGGTTTTAATAGTGGCTGTACAGTGCAATTGCCTGGAAATCTTTTAACAAATACCAATGCCTGGCCCCAATACATTTTTTAAAAAACAGCTCTCAAGGTGACTCTTATATTGTAGGTGGGGTTAAAGGCCACTGGCCCAAGATAATCATGGTAATCCCATTCTGGAAACAGTTTTGGGTGCCCCCTCCCACATGGAGACCAGGCTTCATATGTAACAAGTACTTAAAACAGTTTGCTAGTTGACGGGTAGGTCTCACAGCAATCCCAATTACTTTTCTACTAGGCACTAGAGTTGTTATCTCATAAAAATATTCACTCTCGCCCTGGCTGGCGTAGCTCAGTGGATTGAGCGCGGGCTGGGAACCAAAGTGTCCCGGTTCGATTCCCAGCCAGGGTACATGCCTGGGTTGCAGGCCATAACCCCCAGCAACCACACATTGATGTTTCTCTCTCTCTCTCTCTCCCTCCCTCCCTCCCTTCCCTCTCTAAAAATAAATAAATAAAATCTTTAAAAAAAAAAAAAAACATTCACTCTCCTCCACTTCATCTTCATTTTTTAACATTTAAACTACAGGGAAAGCATTGTGGGAGATGACCTGACAATTCCTTTGGGAAAAGGGCAGTAATGAGATCCACCCAAGTCAAGTTAATCATCGTGAGGACAGAACTACTTATCGTGAGTTCTCTTCATCCTCTGCCCCTTCCACAGCAGCTGGGCTTAGCTTTCCTCACCACAAGGACAATTCCACAAGGTTACCATTATGTGCCAAGTTACAGACCTCAGGAACAATCTGACCTTTCATTGCAATTCCGCATATGCGGTAACCAATTTCTTCTACTCCTCTTTCACGCTGTGAACCATACCAACTAGATCATCTCTGAGAGAACCTTTACCTTTCAGACCACCCACCCAAGTCTGTCCTCCACCAACTCACAACCATTTCCATGCACAATCTGAAGGCTGCTACCACAATGGCTTTCTCTTTGGGGGCAGAAACCTCTTGGTGGATATTTTGAACAGAAATGGTAGAAACTAAGCAAACTATAAAGGCTGTAACTGCCACTGCTTTTTCCTAACCTAACACTTTTATCTTAAAGATTAGTCCATACCCACACATAAATAGCTGACTTATTCTTTTTAATGACTACACAGTATTCCACTGTATCAATTCATCATGATTTAACTCATGCTCTATTACTTAACATGTATATCATTTCTAATCTTTACCTTTATAACCACACTTCAACAAATAATCCTCATACATGTGGAATCTGCCAATATGCCAGTAACAAGATAAACTCCCATAAGAAGAATTATTGGGTTAAAGGTTATACATTTACAATTTTTTGATAAATATAGTCAAATAGCTCTCCACAGAGGGTATACTAATTTCTACAGATAGTTTTAAGCACCGTCTTTCCAGTGGACCTCAACAGTAGCTGATGACAATGCTCTGTCTCAAGTTCAAGGTCCTGTCCATAGCTCATCAACTCTTCAGTCTATCCTAGGCCAGATAACCCACAACCAAGCTGACTGCTACGTCCTGTGCTTCTTCACGAAGCAGTTCTACGTGGTGGCTACCACGCCAGTGCCCTATCCAGTCCAATGCTTACCCAAGGCTATAAACCCAAGGTTAATGAGCAGGATCACCCCAAAGCTGCCCTCAGTTCAAACTGCTCACTGGGCTCAGCGGTTGGATATCCAATGGACTAGCAGCATCTCAAGATCTAGCAGAGGGCCTAATAATATGGTAGCTATTAACAAACATTTGTAGAATGCTAAATGTATAATTCTAAGGGGTAGGCAGTACTACAAGCCCCATTTTATATATGAGCAAAATCAGGCTCTGCAATTTCGCCCAAAATAACCGCTAGTCAAGAGCTTGATCTAGAAGCTGGACCGTATGTTTCACTTTCTTATTACTGTATCGCACTGCCTTGTTAAAAAGTCTATACCACATGAATGGTCTGGAAGCCAACAATCAAACACATGTATTACAGATACTTTCCCCATTAAGAAAATGTATTTTACAATAAAGCCACAGGTATCCAGAAAGGTCTGCTGGACACAAGGAACAGTGATTACAAGATGACCGCTGATAAGTTCACTTCAATGTGACAAGCCTAATATTAAAGCTACCCATTCTGACGGAAAATCATTTCGTAAGTGCCACAAGCTAGAAAACAGGGGCTATAAAAGGCTTGCTAAATTCATTAATAAGGCAGTCGGCAGTTATCTGATTTCACAGCAACACCTGCATATTTATCTACTCATTACCAATTGGATGATGAAATTTTTCAAGCACATTTCAAAAATCTGCCAACTTCAAGTGTAAAAAAATAAACTTTGTGGTTAATTTTTCCCTTAACAAAGTACAGCTGTTGAGAATAATTGTTCAAGATCTTACCCTGTAATGTCAACTGCAGCAGAACAAAGAGTATTTAATTAGCAAATCTATCCAGTAATTCAACACCTATTATATAAAATGCCTTCGTGATTTTATTCAGGATAATTTGCTAAGAGGGTTATTACTGACATTCAGATGGAATTTAAAATTCCTACGCAAGTCGAGTCATAATAGCAGTAATGATCTCCCCAATCAGGAGATTCGGTGTCACACAAGGCTCTCTTGCAATGCAGCAGCCGATTTCCTGACTTCTTAATTCCTGGGCTCAGCTCAGTGAGAGCCCTTCATGCCGATATTTCAGTCAGCAATACATCTTTAATGGGACTCTATTAAAATAACTAGAACAAAAATGACTTTTTTTTGGTTAAAAAGAATGACAGCACTGCCATCACATCAATCACTGCCGGCTTTGCAGAACAGTGCCGTTAGGGGGAAAGAGGAGGGGGAAACAGGAAAGCAGTGGGGCTGGGGGTGGGGAGAGCAATAATTAAAATAATACAAAAAGGTGTTTTAACCCCAACCTGAGCCTCTGAAGGCTGGTGAAGGGGGGAGTGGGGACTAAAAAAGAAATGGAAATATATTTCAAAAAAGGGTTTCCTAAAGAAAATGATTTGTTCAGGAGTACACCCATGATGTGGTTTACTAAGCAAAAAGAGCATGTTTGTTACGCTGGGGTTAATGGCAGTGGCGATCTAAGAAAAAGTACAACCGAGCTGTGTATTTACAGGTTCTCCTAACAAGACCAGGAGCAAGGTGGGGTCTTGGTTTTTTGTTAGGACAGAATGCTGGTGTCTTACAATGCATTCAAAGGTTAGAAAATGTTTGTAGGTGCAATTATAGACTAAAGCAGTGTTTATTAATACCAAATGAAAGAAAGCACCAACTTTCCAGTTAAAAAAAGTTACAAGTTCCTATTCCAAGAGCATAAATCCATTATAGTAGTATCTACCATCAAGAAACCTACTTTGCTACATGAGGCAGCTATCAAACACAACAGAAATCCTACTGGCTAAGAAAACATTGGCTAGGGTCAAATCTAAACAAACAGTGTGACAACTGAAATCTCAATGGCTTTAGGGTTCTTCTGTTACTGATGACAAAATTAGAAATAAACTGGAATGGTTTTTCTGTTATTTTTATTTTTTTGGAAAGGTCTTTTAAACTAATACATTAGGATAACAGGGGGAGCAAATGAATGGTTTTGAAGGATAGGGAAGAGGAAAGGATTAGAAATATAAATATTATGATATCTGGTAATCCAACCATTCCCTAAGCTTTTCCTTTCCCAATTTTAGCAGTTTCCAACCAGGATTCAGTATTATTTCTTCCACTTGGTGAACATTTATTTTGTCCTCATTATGTTAGACTGACTTTTTCCTATTTTTCTGTTCCCTGTTTTTCTGAGATGCATGTCTTTTCTATAAGATGCTCAAGGAGCAGGGCCATGGATTTGGTAAGCACCCTACTTTCTGCCTCCACCACTTAACAACATTCCTGTGACATGAGGTTCCTTACCACCCTTAAACCTTAGTTTTACCTTCTTTACAGTTGGGATAGTACTACCACCTAGTTCCCCCAGCTACGTGAGAAGTCAAAAAGCTTTATGCTGAAAACATGCTTTGCAAAGATATAACACTACACCAATGTGAGTTTAAAGAACAGTCAGGGGCCTGAAGTCTGAGTGCTGCCAATTACCAGCTAAGTGATTTGTGAACAAGCTTTTTTCCCTCTCTAGGTCTTAGCATCCTCATTTACAAAATGAAGAGAGTTTGGGATTCCTCCCAGATCTAAAAACCTACGAATCCAAGTTCAACATGTAGAACTTGGATTGTTTTGTCTTTCATTCCTTTCATGTTCATTTCTTTAATATTAGGAAAAAGGGGCACTAATATGTCCTACCTAGATAATTAGCACTATAAGAATATGCTTCAGGAAAAAAAACAACAGAATATTACCATATTCTAGGTTGCTTTTCAAGGGTATATGGTTGCAAAAACTAGAAATACGTAAGCTCTCACAAGGAGTCTGCATACATCTTTATGCACTTAATATAAGTGAGTGAGTGAGTGTATTTATGGCACGTAAAAATACCCAACATCTTCTGTTGAAATCCATACCCCTTCTCCCGCCTAGGAAAATATATACACATCTTTATATATATATATATATATATATATATATATATATACGAGGTCTGTCCAGAAGGTATCCAGCCACATAATATGAAAAATAGAGGAATTTATTGAAGAAGATACAAGAAACATTGTACACAGGACAATGACGCCTCAGTCCCCTTCCAAGTAGCACCTTAGGACCTCACACAGTTCTCCCTATCACCATCACCTGCCCTGTTGTATGTTTCTGATTCTCACTGATGGTCTGAAATCTCTTCCCTTTCAAAGGTGATTTTAGTTTTGGAAAAAGCCAGAAGTCACAGGGTGCCAAATCTGGGCCATAGTGGGGCTGAGTCTCCTAGGTAATTTGATGTTTTGCCAAAAAAACTATACCACATGTGATGCATGAGCGAGCATGTTGTTGTGATGAAGGTACCAATCACCAGCTGCCCATAGCTGCAAGCCTTCTCAATCATCCCAATGGTTTCCAAAGAGGAACGTCCAAGCTGCACGTAAAATCTGATGTAGATTCACTGCTCTACTTGCTCATTTTGAATGCAAAGGTCACAGAGTACACACACTCACTCAATGGCATGTACCACCCCCACTGACTAGTACAGTGAAGTCATCATTGTTCACATATGCTCATTCCAGTCCGCTCTCCTTGGCTGCCAGGTTACATGGAAGTCGCATAAACCATTCTCGTTATACTAACAATGACTGGACTATCTCCAGACAGACCTCATATGTATCAAGGTTTCTCAACATGAACAGTATGGACACTTTGGGTTGGCTAACTCTTTGTCATAAGGGGCTGCTCCTGGCCTCTACCTACTAGATGCCAACAACATGCATGTGTGTGTATACAGGTGAGTGCATGGGCATACATGCTCTCCAGTTGTGACAACCAAAATTGTCTTCTGATATTGCCACGTTTCATGGGGGGCAGGGAGAGGGTAATGTTACACTGATGACAACATTTTCTCTCTCTAGGCCCATACCCAATTCTGTCCTTTAAGCACTCATTCGAAACTCCATCCATCACCTCCAGAATCACAACCAGCTCCAAACATGAAATGGCCCCTCCAAGAGCCTTCATCTAAAACAAAGCAATGACTTCCATTCTGATTCAATGAACTCACAAGTCTCACTATGGCTTTCCAGTGTGACACCCCTGTCAATGGGCTGTCCCTCCTCCAGGCCCCCACCTACCACCCGTCTCTAGCATCACTACCTCCCAAAACATTCTTATCGCTTTCTAAAATGTACTCTTTGAAATGAAATTCAACCCCCCAGCTTGACCCAAAATCTAGTTGAGGCCTACCTCATCTTCTAATGCTTCCCACATGTATGCTTCAAGCCAGCCTTCCTAGAATATTTTGAGTTTGTTGAACAAGCCATGCTCTATTATTGCTTCTGTATTTTTCACATGCTGCTTCCCCACAGCACTTAGAAGTGTGGGTTCAGAAGTTAGGCTGTGTGATGGTTTGACACAGATTCCGGCTCCTGGGGTCTGTGGTGTTGTGGATGAGGTGAAACAAATTCACACAGACTACCAAGTCCTGTGGAGGAAAAGGGACGGCACAGCCGCTCTCTCAAGGGGAGAGCACCTCGGAGAGCCTTGGCCACTCTCAAGAAAGGACAGCGCCCTGACCCTTGCCTTGATAGGCTTTTATTGGGTTCAATTTGCACAGGAATACAGGGTGTATATGTAAAGCTCATCAATCATTGTCAGGCAGAAATAATTAAACAATAGACATTCAAAGAACTCTGAGGGCTTATTCTGAATCAGGGTCAGACAGTTAAAGGGCTATAAAACTTTGGGGAGACAAATTCATTTCATGCTTGGACTCTTATTTAAATTGACAGTACTAGTAAAGTAGGTTTCATAGGATTTTATGCATTCTTTCTTATGCCTGATCACCCTAGGGAACCTGCCCTTTCCAGCACAGGGCCGAACCCACCTCTGGCATTGTTTCAGGCTTAAGTCAGGCAGGGGAAGTAAGGCAGCCAAGAGATTAGGAGACTTCTGGCAGACAGAATGAGGACTCAGGCTATGTCAAAGCCAAGGGGCGAGGGTCAATCACCCCCTTTTCTTATAGTCCTCAAGTCCTTCCCTGAGGGCCCCTTTGCGACTGTGCCTGTCTTAGGTTGTCCCTCTTTTGAGGAATCTTACCCGTCATTGACTAACCAGTCATCCGCCCGGGGCCAAGCAGGGTGAAGAGAAAGGGGGCAGAGGTGGTGCCCCTACAAGGAAGATAAGTTTTGTCTCCTTAGTGGCTTATGATCCCAAGGTCCTTTACTCAGCCTTAGCCATGGGGGAATTACAGCTTCTGAAACCAGGCAGGGCAGTTCCCAACAAAGGTTAATTTTATCTGTCAACTTGGCTAGGCAATGATACCCAGATATGTGGTCAAACACTACTCTACATGTTGCTGTGTAGGTACTTTTTTAAACAGGAGATTGACATTTAAATCAGCACACTTTGAGCAAAAAAGAGTACCCACCATAATGTGGGTGGGCCTCATCCAATCAGTTGAAGGTCTTAAGAGAAAAAGACTAAGGTCACTCAATGGAGAGAGAATTCTGCTGCAGACTGCCTTCAGGCTTGAACTGAAACATCAACTCATGTCCCAAATGGGTCTCTAGACTGTGACCTGCCCAGCAGATTTCCGATTTGCCTGTACCCACAATCACATGAGCCCATTCCTCTCCCTCTCTCTCAACTCACTCTCTCTCTCTCTCTCACACACACACACACACACACACACACACTCAACCTATTGGTTCTGTTTCTATGGAGATCCCCAACTACTACAGACTGCCTGAGTTCAAAGCCTAAGGGTACTGCTTATACACTGCATGACCTTGGGCACACAATACAATCACTAAGCTTCTGATTCCTTAACTATAAAGTGGAGATAACAGCTGCAGCTTCCTTATAATAGAGCTACTATGAGCAGTAAATGTAACCACATATGTAAATAATTCCATACAGTCTCTGGTACCTAAGTGCTCAGTAAATGTTAGGTATTATCACCTAACATCTACTTATTTCACAAGCAACTTCACACTGTCAAAACAGCCTCTCTGTCCCCCCTGACCCAATGACATTAAAAAGTCTGTTAGTCCAATGTAGCCCCCCCAAAATTCTGTGTATACTGCAGCACACCACTCTATTATAAAAGGTAAAATTAAGAGACTACAAGCAAATGGTAACAGAGATCATGTCTTACCCATTAAACCTAACACATAATAGTAATCAATAGCCTGACACATAATAGTAATTCAATAAATATTTATTTCTTAGGTGGCAGTGAAAGGAGGCAAACCCCAAGTGGTACAGCTTGAGAATAGCAACGCCGTGGATTGATAAGTGCATCTCCACAACATCAGGACCCTAAAGCGGGTTACAGAAAGTGGCAATTAAACCCACACACTGCACGCATTTAAATGCTAGCTCTTTCCATGCAAGAAATGGAGTGAATCAGTTTTAATCCCACCTTCAAACACAACCCATGTTAAACAAATATTCACTCAAGAGAAATGAATTTCAACCCCAACGATAAAGGCCCGTTAATTATAAACTTGACTAAAAGTGTACCTCTCCCATACAACTCTTGTTTCCAGATAAACTGATTTTGTTAAATCCTGAATTTACAACCTAGACCTTCTGGTAGCTCATGTGTAAAGAATATAAAACACGCTGAATAAACAAAGCTTTCTGAAAGGTTCCTCCTCCCCAACAGGCACATTTAATGATATTTATGGGTCTCTCTCAATTACTGGCCCACAATTTGACAGGGCTCTAATTTTGATCTAAAAACTTAAAATACCATAAAGTGTGGCTCTGAACATGTGAAAGGAAAAGCGAACACCTTTGTGTTCTCATTTCTTGCCCTGAAATATTTATTCATCTCGTGGATTTTTTAGAATCCACTTTACATTTTTACTCTGAAAAAAACTGTTTTCACCTTTAAAGAAACCTTCCTTACACCACATTCTTATTCTCTATTCCTCCTCTAATCCAACCTCCAGTTTAGAAACTTGCGTCCTGTACATTTCACTAGAACTTACATGCACTATTGTGGTACTTGGAATTAGGTCTGACACAGGACCCAGAGAGCTTCTAGAGCTGACTTTAAAGCACACTCGAGCCAAATCTACTCACCGACACAAGAGTTCAAGTATGAGCCTACACTCTTAAATATTAAATTCCCAGAAGAAGAAAAAAAGAACCCTAAGGCACCAAGATGAAAATTAGAGCAGGAGATATTAACCTAAGGTCAAGAAATCTGAAAATCCCTGCTGCTCTAAGGAAAAATGCGAATGTATGTCTGTAAGCATTTTTCTAGGACAAGGGTGCACATATTTCACCAAATTTGAAATTCTGATGTGTTCAAATATAAGTACCATTGCAGATGCTCCAATTAGCCATAAAAATAGCACTTTAGGAATTCTGAGAATTCACATAATGTCCGTGAGACTCAAAACACCACTGCCCAAAGGCCTTTGCCTCTTGCTTTGGGGCTGGGTGTTTTTGGGCCCCTACAGTATATTTTCCCTCCCAGAAAAACAGGCATGCGTCAAAAGGCTTGGAGACTTGGTTCCCTGATTGACTCCCAGAATAATTCTTCTGGGGGGCTAATTAAGACACGGCCAAACCATGTCCGCACTTTGGCGAACATCAGCGCTGAGGCAAGTTTCACACAACCTGATTAAAATTGACTCAAAGTGTCTTACTTCAGTAATCACTTAGACAGAATGAATTTTACATTAGTGGGATCAAGCATGCACCAGGCCTCAGTGGAAATGAAAAGGGCTTATAGTAATAGGATTTATAAATCCACCCATTAGGTTAATGGCTAAATGATTTACATGTAACATTCTCCCCCACTCCGCCTTCCTTCACCCTTTAACTCAGTAAAAACTATGCTTGGCATTTTCTACTGCAGTGCCATACTCAAAGGAAATAGCCTTTCTATTTTGGGACATTCTAATTTCTAATAATGGCTTGGGTAGCTACCATTAACTCTTTCAAAGCACAAATAATTGACTAATAAAATTAAATAGTCTATAAGGCCTGAAAGTGCTTAATTGATCATAATTGTCTATTTGAGAAGAAGGCGTCAGGCTGGCTATGTTCAGATAATGAAGTTGGGCAATTCTGAAGCGCTGCAATCAAGATAATACAGCTAAAAAGGACATTAGCATTTTCTGGAATCTGCAACATTTTCTTTATAACTGAGGTCATGGGAAAATCTGACTAGAAAACTTTGAGCTCTCGGTCCGCATGAATGACAGATTTAACAGGGTGCCGCTTGTCATTACTAAGCACCTGGACTGGAGCTCAACCCTGGGAGGGCACCTCACTGGGGGTCTAAAGGACAACCTGAAGTTGGAGAACGATGGAAGTGTTTGTTATCACCATTTGATGGAAGCATTTTTTATTTCTGGAAAGCTCCTTTTTAGAACTAGTGTGTGATAAGACAGTCATGGTACTGTTCATCATTACTCCCTGCTTTGAGTAAGGTGAGAGGGGAGGGAACTATTTAAACTCAAGACCTCGGGGGCAACTCCCTCACTCAGCACCAGAGCTAAATACCAAATTCTGTTCTTTAATGACCATTCGGTCTTCATGCCCTCCTGTAGCAACTCTATTTCTTACAAAATGGTGTCCCTTGCCCTCTGTTTTATTAGAAGTTCAGAAAAGAGATTCTGTGAGCTAGCTATATATGATTAAAATAGAGAGGGTTTGCACCCTGACTAGTGTGGCTCTGTTGCTTAGGCATCATCCTATGAAGCAAAAGGTCACTGGTCTGATTCCTAGTCAAAGGTCACCGGTTCAATTCCCAGTTGGGGCACATGCCTGGGTTGCAGGTTTGGTCCCCAGTTGAGGCATGTTTGAGAAGCAACTAATCAATGTTTGTTTCTCATATCAATGTCTCTCTCCTTCTCTTTTTCTCTCCTTTCCCCTCTCTCTAAAAACAAACAAATAAATAAAATGTGTGTGTTTTTTTTTAAATAGAGAGGGTTCCCAATTCAAAGAAAAATCTTCAGATAGGTGGTTTCATTTTAGGGAAATGTAATTGTGTTCACCTGTCCAGATACATATGTTGTAGACAATGTTCAGGCATGCCTCTAGAATGCCTCTTAATATGTTTAAGGATCAAATAATGTATTTTAATTTATTGATCACTTTTTCTCCTGTCCCATCATCTTTTGGAAAGAATCCAGAGAAATTTCGAAAGAAACAGATAAATGCCAAACTGAGAAGGGTCATTTAGGATGCAGATGTAGAATGTGGAGAAGACAAAATATCAATATATAAGCTATGCAAGATGTGGCTACTGCTAAAAAAAAATCCCCTTTACTTTTGAATTTCTATAGTCTTTTCATTTAGGCCCTCAAAAAATTACTCATTCATTCACACACTAACAAGCATTTTATTTTTTGTCCTCACCCAAGGACATGTTTTTTTCACTGCTTTCAGAGAGAGAGGAAGGGAGAAAGAGAAACATCAATTGGCCACCTCCCACACGCACCTGGACCAGGGATTGAACCCACAACCCAGGTATACACCCTGACTGGGTATCAAATGCACAACATTTTCCTGGTTACAGGACGATGCTCCAACCAACTGAGCCACACTGGCCTGGGCACACACTAACAAGTATTTACTGAACAGTTCTCACGTGCTAGGTGGAAGGGAACACTACCATGAATGACTCAGCCATGATCCCTTTCCTCTACAATGTGTAGTATCTAACGGAGAGGCAAATACACATTTGGAAAAAATATACACACACACAATGGAGGCCTCTGAGGTGGGAGAGGAAAGTTCATGGAAGCAAACTGTATATAGGGGAAGGTGATCTAGAGGAAGTAATAGAAAAAGGGGGGTGGAGGAAGAGTGTCAAAGATCCAAAGGACAGAGGAAAACTCTTAAAAAATAAGTTTTCAAAAAAAAAAAAAGGTTTCTTTTGCAATGAGAAGAAAATGAAAAGTATGGCTGAGATCAGAATGCTCAGGAAAGTGGAGCGAGGGCAGAGAGGCCCAATGTGAAGGGCCATAAAAACCACATTAAGGACTTTAAACTGGGGAGTGACAATCAGTTTGACAGTTTAAAGAGGTCTCTCTGGTTAGAAAACATGTAGAGAACAGATGTGCCAGGGGCAGCATCCAGGAAGAAGTGATGAGGCTTGAACAGCATCAAAGTCATTGCACTGGAGATAGACAATCACAGGTATTTAGGAAGTGGAACCTACAGAACTTGGTGACTGGCTGAATTTGGGGCACAGGGAAGGTGAAACCCATGTCCCTGCCTTAACAACTGGATAGGCACACAGTGCTGTCACTCACTAAGATAAGGAATACCGGAAGGGGAACAGGTTGGGGAGCAGAACCAGCTGGGTAGTTTTGAAATTGATGAGTATGTTATGCCTGTGGACATCTAAATGGAGATCACAGGGAGGCAGTGGAAGCTAAGATACTCAACAGAGGGGACGTCTAAGTTCTGGACCCAGGAATTCCGATGGTCAGCAGAGATGCAATATACGACTAAACCAAAGCAACATCAGCACGCAGACAACAGAACCCACTGAAACGGATGGCATAGCTCACAAAGGGGCAGCGGGAGAATGGGAGACAGGCAAGCTAGCAACCAAACCATGGTTATGCTGCTCCCTGGGTGCCTGGACCCCTCATTCCTCCCTCCAGCACTTTCCTTTCCCTTTCAGCTATTAGGTTTCCATTCTTTCTGTCACAATTGGCAGGTGTCACACAAACCAGTGACCACTGACAAATTTGATTGCAGGCTGCCACAGTCAGACAGCCAGGCACCACACACTGACCTTTAAGGAGAACGATCCCAACAGGTGGCTAGTGCCTAATACAAATAATTGTATTAAGCCTCGGAACAAGGTCAAAAAAGGAGGAGCACCTTGCCTTTTCATGAGCAACCAAAACAGCTACAGGCCGCAGCGCAACAAACAGCAAGCAAAACTTCTGCAATGGCTCCCCTCCTCGAGGCAGTGATGGGCTCAACAGGAAGACTAAACACCAATCAAGTCACTTCACAAGTAAAGAGCCTCCTAGAGGTCTGGCCATCGTTTTCCTGCCTCTCTTCTGCATTTGGGAGGCAGGAGGGTGTTCTTTTTTATGTCAAGTTTGGTGCCATTTATAAGCAGTTCCGATTTACACTCATCCAATAGAAGAAAAGCTAACGATGGGCGAAGGGTTCCCCTCAGTTTCCAAAGAATATTCTTCACACCCTTCAAAAGAAACTACCTAAGTCATAGGTGATTAAATTAATTGCCTTTGTCACTGATTTGCTTTGATAACTTCAAATGTCTCACTGTTCTCATGGACCTTTGCCCTCACAGCAAGCCACTGTTTTGACAGAACAGGCAGCTGTAGCTCAGGGGGTGGGAGGAGCCTGCTCAACCTCCTGAAAGACAAAGGCCCCATCAGGGCTCAGAAATTCCACTGGGTGGTAAGAAGCCAGGAGTCCTGCAACCTGCGGTAGGACCCCGTGTGCTGAGCCTTTCTCCCTGACCTTTACATATAAAAAAAGATCTTTCTTTCCCCTGCAGACGGCCTCCACTGCTCCCACCGTCTCAAACCTCGTGACAGTGAATGGCATGGCTGGGAGGAGCCACACTCCACTGGCATGTCGGTACCCAGAGCAAGAATCCAAGCAGTAGATCAGATTCCTGTCAGCTGCAAACGAGCCCGCACTTCAGCTGCTTCTCATTCTTTATTTTTAAATGGCAGGATGGGCTCAAGGGCATGGTGGCCTGTCACACAAAAGACTAAAGATTAGAAAAGAAAAAAACAAAACCCTTCAGAGTACGCAGATTCACACAAGACTGACAACTGAACAAGCACTACAATATTTTACAAATCAGTTCAATGTGTTTCTCTTAGTAACATGATGAGGGAAAATTGATTATGGAACAAAAATGAATCAAACTAACTATAGATTAGTTTTTAGTCAATAAGACTAACAGATAAATTCTCTTGCTACTGATCTGGAAAAGCCTTATTTTCAGAACTCTGAACCCAGAGCATGAAAATATTGGGATGTGCTACCAGTGACAAAGCTACCCGCTCAATCAGTCCCCAGAAACAAAAGAGCAGTAAAATTAAATATAAATCAATAAAATGTAAAGAGTACGGTTATGAAGAACTTACCTCTGCAGAATACAAAATGTGTTTTCTTTTTTCCCTATACCACC
Source organism: Phyllostomus discolor (assembly GCF_004126475.2). Taxonomy (NCBI): domain Eukaryota; kingdom Metazoa; phylum Chordata; class Mammalia; order Chiroptera; family Phyllostomidae; genus Phyllostomus; species Phyllostomus discolor. Next base: position 11,528,151 of record NC_050198.1, on the reverse strand, counting down.
ACCAGATCATTCTCGACTAATTCTTAGAAGCTGAAGACGAACTTGGATTTTGATGTATAAACTGCTTTTGACGATACTTCATTTTAAACAGATAAACACTTTAAAAAAATGCAAGCTTGAAGACACCCTTTTGAGAAACTAAGAAAACAGATGTGGAAGCCATTTGTTTAGATGAAGAGGAATTTTCGCTTTTATAGGAATACAATGATTCATGAAGAGGAAAAAAGTCTGTCATCAAGTTTACTTCAATAGATACTCTTGGGTTTGAGGCAGCTTTCTAAATATGGCCACTGCTTTTCTTCACATCCCATCTCTCCTGAAATATCTCAAACTACCACTAAACAAACATTACTTTTATTGTCTTTGTTCTTCTACATTTTCTGCTTAGTTAATATATTGTGCAGGAGAAAAAAAATCACAACTCTGGTACGACAGCATTACATACTTGCTTTTATTGCTTAGGAAGTGGACAAAATACCTTCTGCTTTAGTGATTTATCAAAAACAAGCCATCTTGAGAGTACTAAAGCATTAAGAATACAAGAAACCCTGGCAGTAAGTTCAGAAATAACAGCTCTCCTCAACCCCAAAGGAGATGGAATAAAAGAATAGTGAAGCTTTTCCAAGAACTCCTAGCAAAGAGGGAAATCTCCTTTTTTGGTTTCTCTTTTTAATGGAGCTAAAACCAAGAACTAAAAGAGGAAAAGAAAAAGGGTGGGGGCATTGGGTTCAACCTGGGGAAGTGCTTAGAAATTCTCTCCTTCCTTCCTGCGCCCCATGCCCATCTGCTTCCACCCTCTCTTCCTCAGTGGCTCGGTCTACAGGTCATTCTCTGGGTTAAGAGGCACAAGATCTGCTGGGATAAGGTATTTACCTTCCATGCTTCTCTACCTCCTCAACGAAAGAAGGCACAATGGCCAATGTTCCTCAATTTTTTTGTTTGATAGACAATCCCCCCCCCTCACAATTCCCTATCCCTTAAGAGTCTGCTATAATCCCTATATTAACAATCACAGAGCCCTGGTTGGCATGGCTCAGTGGACTGAGTACTGGACTGTGAAGCAAAGGGTTGCCAGTTCAATTCCCAGCCAGAGCACATGCCTGCATTGCAGGCCAGGTCCCTGGGGATCTGTGAGAGGCAACCACACATTGGTGTTTCTCTCCCTTTCTTTCTCCCTCTCTCCCCTTCTCTCTTAAAATAAATAAAATCTTTAAAAAAAAGAATCACAGAAATAAATTATCTCTTTTCTGCAACATTCCCATCTGTCAATATTTTGCCACATTACTTACTAGAGTTTATATTTCAAAAACAATGCTTTAACCTATCCCAAATATAACAACATAATTTTGAAGATGCATTTTCCCACTGTAAGCTATGGCTCAGTCTCTGAACTCGCTTAATGGTCTACAAAATTCTGTTTTCACGTATGTAGGCATTTTTCTGAGTAAAAAATCAAAAGCTTTCACCCAATTCTCAAAAGGGTCAAAAAGATTAGCCTTCCCCCAAAACTTGTAGTGATGTCTTACTTATGTCAAACCAGTTCTATAACAGTATAGGGAGCTGCCTGATGTATTTCATACTCATGGCTGCTCTTGATTTATCCAAGAGATCACCAAAGAGGAGCAACTGGTCTCGCTGGCTCCAATACCACATATAAATCCTTTCCTAACCATCTTAGCAATGGGTGTCAACCATCCATGACAAGATGAGAAGAGAAAAAAAAAAAGATGAGCCTTAACAAATCTGTGACTACTACTCTATTACTATCATTATAGAGACAATGTGTCAAATCAATTAGGAGAGTCTAAAGTTTGGTTAGTTTGCTGTCTGTAAAGATATCATAATAACTTTTACAGCTGGTTTATACAATGCATATTGAGCTTCTACTATGTGAGAAGTACTCTCAAAGGTGGTGGGGTAAGCCAAGGGAATGATATGAGCTGGTTTTTTAAAAATCTGCAAGGAGCATAGAGAATGGATTGTGGAAAGTGAGGAGCAGAAGCAGTAGTCCAGAGGAGAGATGCCGTGGGCATAGCATGAGATAGTTGCAGCAGAGTTGAATGGGAAGTAGAATCAGGACATCCTGAAGTCTGAGTTGCAGGAAGATAAAAACCAAAGCTAAATCCTTGACTTTTGACGTGACTGATGGGTAGATGATCATGGCTCTTTTAAATTCATGAGATAACAAAAACATGTTTATGAAATTAGTAGCAATAAAGCTCATTTTTTAAAAATCTACAACATGGCCCTGGCTGGCGTAGCTCAGTGGATTGAGCATGGGCTGTGAACCAAAGTGTCACAGGTTCAATTCCCAGTCAGGGTACATGCCTGGGTTGCAGGCCATGACCCCCAGCAACCACACATTGATATCTCTCTCTCTCTCTCTCTCTCTCTCTCTCTCTCTCTCTCTGTCTCTCCCTCTCTATCTCTCTCTCTCTTTCTCCCTCCCATCCCTCTCTGAAAATAAATAAAATTCTAAAAAAAAAAAAATCTACAACATTAAGCCCTGGTTGGTGTGGCTCAGTGGATTGAGTGCCCACCTGCAAACCGAAAAGTCACTGGTTTGATGACCAGTCAGGGCACATGCCTGAGTTGCAAGCTAGGTCTCCAGGTGCATGCATGTGAGCGGCAACCAACAGATGTCTCTCTGTTACATTGATATTTCTCTCCCTCTCTTTTTTCCCTTCCCTTCTCTCTAAAAATAAATTAAAATCTTTTTTAAAAGTCTACAAAATTAACCATCTTGTACCAATGCGGATGGGTCTTAATGGTGGACATTTCGGATTTCCCTGGCCCTTCCTCATATGGGACCACACACTTAATCAACCACATGACCTCTGCTCAAGTAAACAAAGAATTCTGCTCTCTCATTACCTCCAGCCCCCATACCAGTATTTAAAATTCCTCTTCTCTCCTTTATTTCCTAATTCTATACCCAACCCTCTTTAATACAACCAACTATTTAATATCATGTGTCACTCAGGCGACCAAACACTTCACAGTCAAGGTTTCCTAACTATATTCTTTCCTATCTCACTCTACCACTTCCCTCTGCAATTCCAGGAGAGACCCTCCATGAATGCCCGAATTCAACAAGCATTTACAATGCGCTCAGCACTGAGGTAAGTACAAAAGGAGTTTTACTGCTCTTAAGGAACTTAAAAGACAAATGGGATCACTTCCAACTAAGTAGTTTTCACAGTATGACAATGAAAGGCACAGGACTCGAGAACTGTCTTACAGGAATATAAAAACAGAGTGACTGAGCCAAGTCACACCACGTCGCACACCAACGGCCTGATCTACTGAAACCTGCTCTGTGGAGACTTGGCTAAGTCTTCGGATGAGTCCAAAAAGAGAAGGAGCATGGCTCTAGCTCTATGCAGGGACTAGTCCCATTAATATTAAAAGGGAGGGAAGGTGGTGCTAACTAAAGAGGAATGGAATGAATGTCCTTGTCCTTACCTATTGCATTAAGAAGAAAAAGAAACCACAGGGTACAAGAGTCCAGGTCAAGTACAAACATAAAGTCTGGAAATCTGGGATCCCATGAGCTGAGATGTCCTTGACAGCTAGTAGCTTTCTCATTTCTTTGTAGTTCAGATTGTCTTTCCTTTGATAACAAGAATCTCACCTCTTCCCTTCCCAGTATCTTCCATTTTTCCCTTACCACCGGTGTCTTCTTTCCGGTTCTACAGTATTGACTTCTCCTAAATTAAGGGTTACTCATTCACTTGACGAATATGTATTAATAGTCTGCACTGCTCAAGACATGATACCTAAGTCTTAGAAGATGAATAAAATACAGCCCATGCCCTTGAAGAGCTTGCAATGTGCACCCCAACTATTCTCAATGGTCTCATTTTCTTCTTTATCTTTTAGGGCTCAATCCACCCCCCGCCCCACCTCATGCTCAATGCATAAAACCTATGCTGTCTTTTAGCTTCGTTTTCAGAACTTAAATTGTTCCTTCAAAGGTCAGTAGCTTCTTCTTGCCAAAAGTAACAGCCACTGCTTAGATTAGATTCTTCCACAATCATCTGAGCACTACCCCAATGAAATGAAAAGGCACATCAGTGTTTTCCCTTCATCATCACTATCCTCCGCTGGTTCCTAATGATAAAACCCACACATGACCAAGACTCCAGACGGTGTCAAATTTCCCATGGGGGGTGGGCAAAACTGCCCCCCCCCCTTCAGAATTACTGACCTACATGGATACCCTACAGGGTATGGCCTGTGCACATGCTGGAGAAGTGACTACTGTGTCATAAAGCATACTGACTCCAGACATATGCCTATTGCCATCAAGATTATTGAGAGCACAAAATTATGTCATCCAAGATGGATTTTTTCATATTCAGGCAAATTTACAAAGTCTCCAAATATGGCAGATATCTTTCCTTTGCCCATCCATTTCCATTGCCCACCCTGCTCTGGGAGGAAAGGCTGACTTAATAGGTTGCATTAAAAGAGCTTCCTTGTCCCCTAATTTACAGTTGAGTTTAGGCATCAGAAACAGTGCACAGATCAGGAGGGAAGTGAGGGCAGGTTACTTACGACCCTGGCTTTTTCCCTGACTGGTCACATAGAGGCTGGCTGGATCCATCCACCTGCGATCAGAAGACCCTTTGCACGCACCTCCCTCTTTCTAAGTTAGCTATCTGCTCCTCCTCTCACTCCTTTACACCTAAGACTACGACAGCCCTGCTATATTACTCGCCTCTGAGTTCGCACAATTCTTTTGCAATTTTAATAGACCCTGACCACATTTTAGTAAATAATCCCTGTATCAAATCTTCCTATTACTCCCATTAATAATCCCTATTAATTCCTGCTGGGGCCCTGACTGATACAGCAAATACATCTTAAAATTTATCTTAAATTTTAAAAACAAGCAGTTTTACAATGCTCCACTTGAAGCTCCATTCTCCTGAAAACAGACACACAAGAAGCATCGCATCTTGAAAATCTAGGCTCTTAAGATTTGTGAAGAAGACATGCTACGAATTTCCTTTAAAGAGCAAACCTATGATATATCTCTTTTACTATGACACATTAACTAAAAATGCTCAAATTTAATTTTTCTTTGGCCTCACCTTAGCCCAAAGAGGAAGAAAAATAACAGAACACTACTTCTGTTTTACGTAGTTTCGACAATTTTGGCAATCATTTATGTTACGATTATAATATATTAACTTATATCGTTAGTTTTCCACATACATATTGTAGGAATATGTATTACACTGTACATTAATGCTGAGGACCAGGACTATATCTTACATTTGTTTTCCTCGCACTTATTCATGCCTTGCAATAATAGTCTGCAATAGTTCCTTTAAGAGAGAATATATTTGATAAATATTTGTTGACAGTTGGGAACAGTATCAATAGAAACAGAACATAAGGAAGCATTAAAGCTAGCCCCAAGAGATAGGCTCACTTACTTTAGTATTTTCTTATTTGCCTCGCTTTATCAAGAGATTTTGCCTCCAGAAGAAAAAAATAAAAGCTTCGCTGGAAGGTGAATGTAAAATTTTAGGAAAACAGCTGTATACCCATCAAGATTATTTTCCACAAGTAGCCAACATGAAATAGAATTTACAACAGAGACAGGAAGGAGAGTAGGTGGAGTTAGAATAGAAGGAAATGAGGAGGCGCAACAAGAATTAATTACTGGTAATTACACATGCTACAGCCTCTCTTCTTTCTCCACCCTCTATCTAATCAACAGTGCGAACAGATGTGGTCTGTGGTATTGGGGAGGGGGGGTGCTTAACAGCTGTTTGGAGAACATGCCATTAAAAAGCAGCCTTGTCCACAGAAACCCAAGAATTTTACCGTTTGAAAGAAAAGAGGTAATGAATAATGACCACAGTCTTACTTTGAACTTCAGCTCATTCAGGCTGATAACTTTTTCTCCTGATTTCTGATGAACTATGGCAGTAGCTTTGATATTTTCTCTTACGAGTGCCTCAATATTTGAATCTATTTCATATATCTCACCCAAGTACCCCCGAAACCAGTACAAGGACCCAACTACTCCTTATTGAGGAAGTAGTAAAAAAATACTAACTATGATATATACTGATGATGACAAGAAAAACTCTTCAAATTCCCACTATAGGGAATACCAAATTAGGGGGAAATAATTCCAAATTTCTCGACTGTCTTTCTAGATGTTCTTCCATGGGATAAGAACTCTAAACAACATGGAAATCAGAATGTCCTAATTGTTTTACATCTTAAAAAACATAGCACACTGTCATTGCATATAATCTTTCCTAAAAGATAAAAACACAAACTAAGGCCCACACAGACATTTAAAATGCAGCACAACCACCCAGGGCTTAACAGGAAATGCAGTTGCTCATGAAACAGAAGCTTCAGCATCTTTCCACTAAGAAGCTGTTTTTGCTTCTTCCCAGGTCTGATGTCTGCCAGCTAGACAGGTCTGGGAGGGAAGGCCAAAGGCATTCTCACCCCATCTGGGACACCCCCTCGGCCCAAAGAATGGAGACTGGTGGCAAAGATCTGGCTTTAGGAACTACCAGGTGACTGCCATCTATGATCTGAGACTCCTGTCCTGGAATAGCAGGGGAGCTGTTCAACTTCAGGACCAATTAGATTCCAGAAAGCTGTAAACAAATCCATTTGTTCACAAATGCCAAGTGAAATCCGATATATGACTGATTAAGCCACTAACTGATAGCAAGCACATTGACTGCTTGTGCTCAAACATCAACTGTGTTGGAAGCTTTGAAAGTTCTTGAGTACCTTTCACAGTTGCAAGTTCTCAGGTTATGGTGTATACGTGCAGAGGCACACAGAGTATTTGAGAGCACACATATTCATGTGCACTTGCAGGATACTACACTGATTTCCCATATCTAATCTCATTAAATTGAGCTTCAGATTCCCAAACTTACTTCTGTGTATTTTGGGGGCAACCTCAAAAATTTCATTCAGTTTCAGTATGTGCAAATTGCACGAACTATGATTCAATCCTGTTGGGGATAATTAGAGAAAGATGGAGCTAGGCTTGGGAAAAGGAAAGAAAGGTAAAAGCTAATGGCAGAACAGGAATAAAACATTTTTAGAATGAAGCCATAGGAAAAATAAAAGGAGGTAAGTGCAAGCACACTTGGGACTCACAACTGTACACCAAAAATCGCATCTAAGCGTCAGCCATGAGTGGGAGTGGGTGGTGAGGAACCCCAGGGCAGATGGGCATCACCAGTTTCTGAGGCTAAAAATCAGAAAGGCAATGAACAGCTAGATGGAAAAACAGCTATGGGGGAGAAGAAATGCCTTAAAGCATGCTGATTACATGCAATGAAACAAAATTTCTATTGAACAAGGGATGGTACCTGAAAATGAACAGTTAGTACCCCTTATTACTAAATAAAACTGTAAGTGAAAGGGTCATTTGTATTGTATTCAGAAGATTTATGTAACTGAATATAAACGTTGTTTATTCCTATAAGCTTCCATAGATCCACTCTCAACTTTGGATCCCCTGTGACTAGTTTCCTTGAAGTCTAAAGTCCCCAGACTTAAAACTCTACATCCATGACAGTTTTCAGGAACTTCTTTCTCCTGGTGAGTAAAGGACAATACCCTTCCCTTTGCAATTCACCAGGATGAAGCTATTCTTTTTGGTGTGCCCTGCAAACCCACCTCTTAAAATCTCTAGAAATAATTTTATCTGCAAAAGAGTGTGTAAGAAAGTTTAAATTAATCCTTCATCCTGAATTATGTTGCTTTTCTGCATCAGCAAAGACGCATTACCATGCAAAATAATGAGGGTTTTTTTTTTTGTCTGATAGAGAATATATTTGGGAGAGAAATGGGAGCTTCTGGCAAAAAAATAAAGGCTTCATTACTTCAGCTTTAAATGTAAATTAGGCACTCAGCAGCATGCAAGTTAGGACAATTTTCCTTACACAAGATAAGATGAACTATATTTTATTCCTCAGTTCTTAACAAGAGTCACTTCCTTAGACATACCTAACCCTTAAACAAAGGCTGTTCTTTGTCATAGCTAGGGAAATGTTTTTATCACTGATGTTCTTTAAATATGAATAAAAACCTCTCTTCTATACTCATGCTCATAACAAACTGCTACATAGACAAAAAAATATGTATCTGAAATGAATATAGACATAAAAGGGGGAATATTTGCTTTCTATGTGAACATTAAACATCACCCCAACTAGTGGAAAGGCCTTTAAAAAACCAGCTGTCTTTTGAGGTTCCAATACTGTCTGACTTTGCAAGAAAGTGATGCCTTTTAAAAGTGAAAAAGGCACTGAACACTCATCTGATTGCACAGAACCCACTAACATAACAACTACCAGGGTGTCATAGGGTTTTGTCCTTGATTTTAAAAGGTGATCACGTCTTTCATATTCATATAATCGTCTCCATCTGTGTGGAACTCAGTGTATCCAAATGTCTCTTGTTCTGTAAAACCTTGAACAAGACCTGTCCAATCCCGGCCTTGACTATGGCACAGTGTTGGTCACCCTCCGCTAATAGGCCTCTTGATTATATCCAGCCACTCAGGAGACCATTCTTATTCAGGCAAGGATCAATGAAATGTTGATCCCAGTTCACCTGAATGCAGCTTTAAACCTGAACTTCCCTAAATCACCTGTGGCAAAAATATAGTTCTGGGATGTTAGTCTGGATTTTTCCCGTTAGTCCTGTACAACTCAGATATGTAAGTAAACAGAAAAAAAGGGTAAATGGAGTATACTCAACATCTTACTGAATTAACTTGTAACACTTAAGATCCTAATATGTGACATCAAATTTTTAATATCGGCTTTACACTTGAGAGATTCTCCAATTGCCAAATGCCTTTTCAAGCTAAACTCTCTAACAGTTAATCCAATGAGAGTACAATAGACCTAAATTTTTACATCATGGAATCTCAACTATGTGAATCATCTTAAGATTATTGTTAGTCAGTTACTTTTCTTTATATGACAGCTATGCATTTTCTAAGTAGTGCAGAATCACATTCCAATTCGTCTGTTGTACTTGAGCACATCCCCACAAAAAGAAGAAAATTGGACATTTTTATTATTACATGAGTTTCTACTTCAACATCCACTGCTGTTTACCTATAAGATCTATGTAAAAATTAAAAGTTTAGCTCTGGCTGGTGTGGCTCAGTGGATTGAGCACCAGCCTGTGAACCAAGGGGTCACTGGTTGGATTCGCAGTCAGGACACACGCCTGGGTTGTGGGCCAGGCCCCACTAGGGGATGCGCAAGAGGCAGCCACACATCGATGTTTCACTCCCTCTCTTTCTCCCTCCCTTCCCCATTCTCTAAAAATAAATAAATAAAATCTTTAAAAAATAATTACATAAAAGTGTAACTATATGTTTAAAAAGCATACTTAAAAATACATATTTTACATCATATAGTAAGGCTTCACAAATGCATTTAGAAACATAAATCTTGCAGATAAATTTATAAACAATCGCAACATTATTTGATAGCCTTCCCCCCAAAACTAAGTAGAAGTTAGATTTTCTAGAACAGTGTTATCCAATACTAATATAGCTCGTAGCTACCATGCCTGTTGAGCACTTAAAATGTGGCTATTCTGGCTAAGTGAAATTTTATTTCAAGTAATTAAAATTTAGATTTCTGTAGCCACCTGTGGCTAATGGCTACTATACTATACAGTTCAGATCTAGAACACGGATATCTACAGAAGTAATGTGCATCAAGAACGCTCTTATGCACTCGATTCTGCAGCAAATGTACTAGAATTGGAATGATACAGAGATTAGCATGGCCCCTGTGGCAAGGATGACATGCAAATTCATGAAGCATTCCATATTTTTGATACAAAATAGTCATGGGGATGTAAAGTACAGCTTAGGGGATACAGTTAATAATACAGCAATAACTATGTATGGTGCCAGGTTGATACTTGAATTATCGGAGGGATCACTTTGCAGACTGTGTAATTGTCTACCCACTATGCTATACACCTGAAACATATAAAATAATACTGAATGTCAACTGTAATTGAAAAATAAAATTTAAAAAAATAAAAATACAAAAATAGCAAAACAAGCTGTTATTAATTGGAATATATTTTAAGAATGAATGGTATTCAACACTAAAAAAAGGTAGCATGGCATTGTATTTTTATTGACTAAAAAATCAATGGGAGGCTTTTAAAGGACAGTCCCACCCCAAAATGTCAGATACTGAGTCTCAGCTTTGCTTTTCATCTCCAACAATCAATTTGGTGTTAAGAATCCTTGTAAGTATAATCTAAAACTTCACAAAAGAACTAAATTTGTCTGTAAAAGAAAGCACTGTGACAGCTCAAAGGGGGCAAACACATTTCCCCATTGTTCAGGCCAAAAACTTACAACAGGAAAAACTGGCTGGCTAGAAAGCAGAAATGGTTACCAACATACACATACATTATACTTCTACCTGTGAAATTCAAATTAGATAATTTCGGTAAAAGGGCTCTATGAAAACCACAAAGCCCTACACACATGTATCATGATTGCTGCTACCACTACTGCTGTTGTTACACTTCTTGCCTTCAAGAAAGTTGTAAACTGGTATCAACCAAGGCTTTGCCGGTTGCCCATAGGTTTTGAAGGACAGTGATGCCACTTTGTTTGGATTACTGAAAACACAGGAACTGATGTGGACAAATGTGGCAGCCATTGGGTCTTAATTTTTTTTTTTAATAGTTAACTAGATGGTCCTTTAACCCTGATTATGGACAGCTGATATACAGACAATAATTGAGGAAGCAAAAAATAGAAGAATCTAGTAAGTCACAGGTGGCAAACACAAGGCCCACGGGCCGAATCCGGCCCTCCACCTTGTTTTATCCGGCCTGGCATCTTGTTTCTACCCGGCAGCAGCGCCGAGCTCCTTTCCCCTGGTTAAGGGGTAGTTATATTTACACAGTCCTAAAATTACATTCAGCCCTTTGAAGGCAACCATGAGGCTGATGTGGTCCCCAGTGAAAATGAGTTTGACACCTCTGTAGTAAGTGAAATTGGCTCACAATTCCAAAGTTTGAGTCTCCATTATATCTCAAGTCATGCCATTTCTCCTTGAAAGCAACTAACTACTTTTCATGTTCCCTGGATCTTTTCTAGGAAATTCTAGTATATTCCTTAGTTTTAAAAAATCAAATATATGTTTGAGTCCCAGGACTTTCTAGGTTTAAATTTTGATATTTCCTACATTTTCAAATAAATTTATGTTACCTCCATTAGGACAGATCAGCCTTTCCCATTAAAACAATTTATTTTAGTCCTGGCTGGCACTGCTCAGTAGATTGAAATCAGGCCTGTGAATCAGAGGGTCACCGGTTCCATTCCCAGTCAGGGCACATGCCTGGGTTGCAGGCCAGGTCCCCAGTGTGGGGCGTGAGAGGCAACCACACATTGATGTTTCTATCCCTCTCTTTCTCCTTCCCTTCCCCACTCTCTAAAAATAAATACAATCTTTTTTAAAAAATTGATTTTAAGAACAAGGGTCCGGCACCCATGTCATATGAAAGACAGAAGTCTATAAATTTAAACAGAGTAAAACAAAATTATTGGTAGTACATGAAGACAATTATAAGGGATTCACAAATCCCTTCCAGACCATGAATATAAGGAGGAAAAAAAAAAGCCACCCTCCGAGGGTAAAACCTACCTGCACAATGGATATGGCAGCATTCTGTTGAAATTAACTAAAAGACTGTCTTTGTGTATGCCTAGCCTTAGAATTTGAAAACCTCTAAAGGTGATCTAATTTTATAATCTCAGGAAGCAGGCCTAGAATGTGGCTTGTCATTTAGTAAATGGGATTATAGTTTGGTTCAAAAAAATTGTGTGAACAAAGGAAAATAGTCGCCATAGAAATAAACCCAGAGAACCAGACATTGTCAAGCTTTACTGCTCAGCATTATTCAGGGGAAACCCAAATAGTCCATGTGGCAGGTGTATCCTAATCATGGATTATCTAACCCAGTCTCTTTGTTTTGATTCCATTCTCACCAAGCAACCTTGTGATTATAATTTGGCTTCCCATGTGGCTTGTCTATAAAGAGAAAATGCACTAATCTCTCAGTTCAACCTCACCAGTCTAATTAACAGCTGTAGTTCTCACTTCAAATGAACAAATTGGCATTGGGGCATGTACATGTGAGTCTGACCATCCGCCGTGCATGCCAAGAGAGTCAGATTTCTGAGCCTCTAAGAATACAACCTCCTTGTTCATCGCTGAACCTCCTGTGCCTAGCACAGTGCATGGCTCATGTGATCACTCAGTAAATACCAGGCTGAGATCCAGAGACCTAAGATGACTTCTCCTAGTGTCTTTCGATTCAAACTGCAGTATATACTAAATGGGCTTAAATGATCAATATAAAATGGTGAGAAAATTAAATCTATCACAAATAAAATATTTAAGTATTATAGATTAATATGACCTAAAACTATTTACTTAATATACTAACCATTAATCAATTAGAAATGCTTTGTTTTCAGGCCTAAAATATCAGTGTTTTCTTCCATCCTTTGAAAAAGTTCCCCCTGAGAAGCAAAAGCACTCGATATCATTCAGAAGCTTGACATGTTTGGTACTCATGAATGCTCACTTTTTAAGTTGATAATGGTTTTCCCCACTGAACCCATTTTGAATTTCTCCTTTCACCTTTCTCTAACTCCGTAATTTATTCCAAATATCCAGTTGAGCTATTTCCTATCAAATACAATCAAGGCAACAATGACTAGAAAGTACTGCTAAGTAACCCAGTTCCATTACAGCTATTACAGAATGTCTCAATTGGCTAGAATGTCACAAAACCAAAATCCCAGACATTTTGCTTCCAGCAATGGACAAGTCCTCTCACAGAAAGCAATTATAGCTTCCAGGTGACAGATAAAACAATTACCTGAAGGTCCTAGAGGGTAACCCAAAACAAACCCAGGCTGAACTTGGAAGGAAGCCAACTGTAATTGGAGAAAAGGAAAGACTCTAGGCTAAGTGGCCCATTTTTCTAACTTTTTGCCTGAGGGCAAGTCATCACAGGAGCTGTGTGGAGAAGTAGTCTAACGGGATTGAAAAGCCAGAAGACAGACCCAGTATCTGATAAAGTGAAGATACAAATTACCCGTATCAAGAATGAGAGAGAGAGCACCCGCTACCAATTGCACAGCAATTAAAGAGACAAAAAGGGAACATTATAAACAACTTAACGCCAACAAATTGGACAAATTCCTCAACAGATACACACTACCAAAGCTTACTCAAGTTTCAGAAGCAGGTAGTACTGGCTGGTGTGGTTCAGTTGCTTAGAGCCTTGTTCCAGAGACCAAAAGGCCACACAGGTTTGATTCGCTGTCGGGGCACACACCCAAGCTACAGGTGCAATCCCCAGTCGGGGCACATATGAGAATGCAACCAACCAATAGATGTTTCTCTCTCACATCAATGTCTGTCTGTCTGTCTGTCTCTCTCTCTCTCTCACTCTCTCTCTCTCCACCTCCCCCTGCTTCCCCTCTGCTGAAATCAATGAAAAACTGTTCTTGAGTGAGGATAAAAAAGAAGAAAGAGATGATTTTGAACAGCCTTATATCTACTAAAAAGACTGCATTTATAGTTTAAGACCTTTACACAAATGAAGGTCCAGGCCCAGATAGCTTCAGTGGTGAATTACTTCAAACATGTAAGGAAGAAAAAAATACCAATTCTACACAAACTTTCCCAGAAAATTGAAGAGGAGGGGATACTTTCCAAGGCACCCTATGAGGCTAGCATTCCTCTGGTCTGACTGAGACTAAGAAAGACATCACAAGAAAAGACAACTTAAGACTAATATCCCTTGTGAACATAAATGTAAACATTCTTAATGTTTTAACCCATCAAATTCTTTTTAAAATACATTAAAAAGGATAGCACATCATGACCAAGTGGGATTTTCTCCAGGAATGCAAGGTTAGTTTAACATTTGAAAATCAATCACTGTAAGTCACCATTATCAACAAACTAAAAAATAAAGTGACAACAGAAAACCCTATGATCATCTCAATAAACAGAGAAAAGGCATTTGAAAAAATCCAGTATCTATTCCTGATTCAAAAAAACTCCCAAGAAAGAGATTTCTTCAACTTGAAAAGAAACTGTCTAAGAAAAACCCATAGCTTCAAGTCTGAATGCTTTCCTCCTAATGTCAGGAACGTGGATTTCCACTCTGAATGCCTCTATTCAGCACGAGACTGGAACAGGCACTGCCAATCTCACCTTGCCTGATTGTAAAATATAAGTCAAAAAATACCAACTAGGAAAAATGAATGCAAATGTCAGAAAAAGCACAATGGAGATACATGCAAATGTACTGTAGGAAAAAGAAGAATAGTATCGCTTCCTAGCTGGCTGGGGCTAGGAGGGAAATCTCTGTATAAGTAAACACTGCAAATAACCACAAATACCCATTGTGGCGAGGTGGTAACATGCTGTGGAAGGATCCCGATTTATGTCAGAATAAACCATATGAAATGGCTGATATTGAACCATTTTTGCCCTTAAAAAAAGGATGGCAATTGCATTATATTACAACCATTAGTAGGGTAGCTTAGAGCACAGACTCTGGAGCCAAACTGCCTAGATTAAAATCCCAGCTCCACTACTTACTGTCCACATGACTTTGAGTAAGTTAATAATAACCTTGGGTTCCTCACCTGTAAAAATGGGTATGTAGCAATGTCTACTTCATAGGTATGTTCTGAGTAGTTAATGAGTTCACATACATAATGCACTTAGAACAGTACCTGGCACATGGCAATGCCAGTGTGAGCTAGTATATCTTCAATCCTGGCTCTGGCACTCTCCCTCTATGAGAAGGTTCTCTCGCTTCCTCAACTGGTAGAATGGGGAGGTTGAACCAAAGCCAGTTCTTAAACTCTGTTTTCTACAATTATGAAAGCAAAGGACAAAAGCTTTCTATCACCATACTAAACTAACAAAACAATATCATCTGCCTAAGGATTCTCTGAGGTCATTCTTCAGTGTCTTTTAGACTTGACAAATGAACCTCAAGGTTAGAAACCAGTATCCTGGATTGAAATCATTTAAGTAAATCAGTCACCTTCAGAGCAATGGCTTCCCTGCGGGCTTTTACAGCAAACTTTTATAACATCTCCAGTCATCCTAAGAAGTTCAATAGATATAATCAATACTTGTTCAAACCCTAGAGTGTGCTTAGTGTCCAGAACTTTCACATAACAGTCATTAAAATGATAAATGTGGGCCCAGAGTCAATCTAGGAATCTTAGCTCCATCACTAGATGTGTGACTTTAAGCAAGTTATTTAGCCTGTCTATAGCCCATTTCCTTTTGTGAGAAAGAGGAGTAGTAATCTCATGAGATGGCTGTGAGGATTAAATAAACTAATGCATTTAAAGTGTTTAGGATAGTGACCAAAAACACACAGGAAAAAGACAGTAAGTATCAGCTCTAAGAGCTCTTAAAACCAAACTAATTTTAGTGTATTTCAATTCAGAAAACAAGCATAGGCCATCCCACATGTTTAAGAAGACTCAACAAAATCAAGTAGCAACATACTATTTAAAACTTAGATGCCAAATTGCTCGTACCTTGTATTATAAAAAGAAACTATTAGGAATATCTAAGTACTCTACAGGAATATCCTAATAACAAAGCACATTAAATAAATTCACTTACCACCCCTGGAACATCTTTAGTTTTGTTCTTTAAATCAGGATTACCTTCCATTTCCAAAACATATACAAACATTAAAATAATGCTTTCCTTATCACCTGGCATTACTAATTCTTATTCACATCAAGTATATGGACACTATTTCCAAGACATTATTTCCACCATTTATAGTTTCCATATAAAATTACTGTTAATTGTTTGTGCTTTCAACCTTGAACTATTAAGCCAGTCCTATGTTTTACTTTCTCTTTACATCAGTAGCCAATTGAATGCCTGCCTACGCTTTCATTTCCTTTGGCCCATAGAAGCAATTAATGGTAACAAGAAGTTTAAGTAAATGTCTTATCTAGAGAAGCCAGCTCAACATTCTCTCCATATTTAATGATTCTAGGTTAGGCAAAAGAAATGGTCCTCTTCCCAAGACTCCAAAAGGCAAAAATTCGCCTCTTACTCTGTTGTAACCGGTGATGAATTGCATACTGCACCTGTATTGTCAGGTTGCTTACACAATGCTTCACAAAACTTCAAAGGTATGTTTGGATAACTGACAGAAAATCTCATGTAATAAAACTGTAAATAAGCATTTTAGAAAAATTCAGAGGCTACTTCACTTTCAAGAAAATTTAAGGCTGTACATGCCTGGGATGAACTCTTCTATTAATATTACATAACCTCAAAGACTCTACCTGCAGGTTCTAGAGTTGATTGATAATCAATTTCAAAACTATTTTAGGCATCTATTTTGGTATCAAAAACAAAAATAGAATATATAGAGTACTTAAGCATTTTAAAATCAATATTGATACTACAAAATTTTAAGATATATATATATATTTTTTTTTACTCTTCAAATCCACAGGTCTCTTACATGCTTCTGTCTAGTGTTATACTCAGTTATACGTGCATATCAACAAGAAGTTGTATGTTTGAGTTTAACTCAGCAAAAATGAATTATTCAAAACACAAATAAAATTATTAAAGATTAATCACAACAGACAAGAGGTGGAAGAAACTCAAATGTCCATTGATGAATAAATGGATAAAGAAAATGTGATAT
The DNA here is from genome assembly GCF_004126475.2 of Phyllostomus discolor. Lineage (NCBI taxonomy): Eukaryota > Metazoa > Chordata > Mammalia > Chiroptera > Phyllostomidae > Phyllostomus > Phyllostomus discolor. The sequence continues at coordinate 11,511,360 of NC_050198.1, read as the reverse complement.
ATACATATAATAAAAATATTATTCATCTTTTAAAAAGCAGGGAATCCTGTCACATGCTATAACACAGATGAACCTTGAGGACACTATGCCAAGTGAAAAAAGCCAGTCACAACAAGACAAATACTGTATGATTCCACTTAAATGAGCTATCTTAAGTAAATTCATAGAAACAGAAAGCAGAATGGTGGGGGTGACAGGGAGAAGGATGTTGTTTAATGAGCATAGTTTCAGATTTGCAAGATAAAGTTCTGGAGATCTGTCTCACAACAATGTAAATATACTTAACACTGCTGGACTGTACACTTCAAATTGAGGAAGGTAAATCTGGTTTGTTTTTTAGCATAATAAGAAAGGTAACACAACTAATCTTTTAAAAATAAAAAATTAAAGATTTAAAAAGTGTATTCTTTTTTATTTCATACATTACTTCATTGTTGTTCAATTACAGTTGTCTGCATTTTCTCCCCACCACTCCCCCCCACCCCATCTGCACCCACCTCCCTCCCTTGCTTCCACCCTTCTCCTTGGTTTTGTCTATGTGTCCTTTATAGTAGTTCCTGAAAACCCTTCTCCCCACAGTCTTATACCCTTTGTGACAGCATGGATGGAACTGGAGAGCATTATCCGAAGTGAAAAAAGCCAGGCAGTGAGGGACAAATACCATATGATCTCACCTTTAACTGCAACATAATCAAAAAGTTTATTCTTTAAAAAACATATTTACCTGCCCTGGCTGGTGTGGCAAAGTGGACTGAGTGCTGGCCTCTGAACCCAAGGGTCGCTGGTTCAATTCCCAGTCAGGGCACCTGCCAGGGTTGCAGGCCAGGTCCCCAGTAGGGGGTGGGGAAGAGGCAACCACACATTGATGTTTCTCTCCCTCTTCCCCGCTCCCTTCTCCTCTTTCCAAATATAAATGAATAAAATCTTTTTTAAAAAGCAGACATAAACTATACTGTACATAAATCTGCCTGTTACTAGTTCAGATTTTAAATATGCCTTGAGAAAGCTTGGCATTCAGTAAAGCATAGCTGAAAAAAGACACACCTTGAGCACCAAATCCAAAGACTGTCCATCAAGAACAAATAAAGAAGTCCTATAAATTATCAGTCCTCAAGGATTAAACAAAAGATGTGCTTGTGTTTCAAGAAAAAGTAACTTTGGTTAAGAAAGGAATGAATGAAATACAGTTTTGGCTTGTTTTAGGCCTTGATCACTTTCATTCACAATTTTCAAATTATATTGTTCCTGGTTACATTCTGTTGTCATTTGTTTATATTTAAATAGTTTCCAGGTGCCCAATTTCCTTTTCTCATGTTTACTCGCTGCCACAATTCTCAACTGCAAATTTATTAAATGTCATAAGCACTTGAGAAAAGAAGAAATAATCACGTAAAAACACAGTGAAGAGAAACCAAAGCCGTTTCTCAGTCAGAAAATGAGGCCTGGCACTCTCTGACAATCGCTCTAGGGAAGTTGTTTTGACAGTCATCACCAGCAAATAGAAATCTGTCCTCAACCTATATTAGAGAAAATATTTAAGTATAGTTTTGTAAGCTCCAGACTATCCACAGATCTATAACAAGGTTCAGAAAGGCACAAACTACTGTCTTTTCACATGGTTTGCTATAGTTTACGGCTTCTCCTGAATAGTTTTGCAGCTCTTACCCAATTTAGGGAAAGAAAAGGGAAAAAAAAGCTATACAAATCAGATCCACCCAACTAGGCTGGGGAAAAGATAGAGGAGGGAAGAGAAAAAAGCCTTTAAAAAGACTTTGCATGCAATAATTATGTTTTCCTACTTTACCCCCTTCCTTCACTGTGCATTACATTGTCAGCATGAGTCTTCCAGATGACTTTTAAGTGGCAATAAGAGAATAAGCATTCTGTTAACTGGGTAAAAGGTGGAGAAAATAAATACAGCCAACTCATACTCTCCAAAGACTATGGAACAGCTGAGAATTACTTAATACAAATAATAAAACCTACTTAGGACTATGAACACAGAAATTGCATCGTTTTAGTGAAAGAGTCATTTTCTTATGATTTCGTATTTTCTAAATGCTGCAACAGTGTTCTACAGCAAATAGCAGAATGGGAAGATCCATTCCAGCTCTGGCTTGGAAAGGAAGAGTCCTGGGTTTTACATCAGTCCTGATTCTGGTTTGGTGAGACCCTGTGGACTTGCCTTTTTTTTTTTTGTAAAATGGGGGGGGGGGGGTCAGACTAAGGTTCCTTTCTGTCTAAATGAGATGGGTCTGGAAATCTAATGCTTAGTAATCTTTAAAAAAAATCATCCAGCTATTCAGTCTCTATTGTTCTCATTATTATTTTGCAGAGCTCTACACTGTGCACAGAACAACACAAGGACAAGAGTAAACAGATCTAGTCCCCTCTATGGCTTGTGTATTTCAAGGACCTCCAAGCTCTACATACAATCCTTCCACTAAAGACTACAAAGCTGTTGGTTTAGTAAATTCTGAAGTTTAAAAGGAGAAGCAAAGCCTTCTTAAGGCACCAGGCTTAACACTCTAGCTCAAAATACATGCAACAAGAATCTAGGCCTTGAAAGCATCAGAACCATCCCTATAAAGTTCACTCCCTGTGTGTACATCACTTTTTAAAATCATTCTGATAATGCATTTACATGCTCTAGATTCTGGCTGGTAAACCAATACTACTCAAAAGGGGTAAAATTAATATAGCTACAAAAGAATATCCACTGTCAAATTCCACAGATGTTTTCTCAAAAATATATTAACCCACCTGGCACACACAGCAGCAACCCCTTGGTTGCTACGCGCTGCACAGCGAGGACCTCAGTTAACACCTCTATAACACAAGCCACCAACACACATCAGTATCAACAGCAAAAGGCAGCAATGTCCTGAGTTCTTCACTTCAGCTATCTCGGTTACCAGAACAGCAGCACTAAGGACAAGCCAGAACATTCAAAAACATGGACTGGAGAATTTTTTGCAGAACCCTAACTCCCAGTTTTCCCCCCAAGGCATTTCCTCAAAATGGGTTTTATAAACAGAAACAAGAAAAGAAAAAGTGCCACTCTGTTTAAAATTTGAGCACTAAAAGTCTGTGCGTATCACATAATACGTTAAATAACAGACATGGTGTGATTATATCTGTTTAAAATCTCACTAGTTATCTAACAAATGAACAGTTAAACCTCTTGCTTTCAAGATAATACCAAGTTATATGAAAGAATCTCAAAGTACTTTATATACTACATGTCATTAACTCCCATAAATCCTTGACAAGTGTGGCAAAAAGCCAATGCTCCAAATATTATAAATGGGGAGAGCAGCACAAAACAATGACAAGACATGTCAGAAATCATTCGGCAAAGAACCTAAGAAAGCAAGCAACTGCTTGGGCTCCCAAGTCAGCTTTTTCACTTTATTTTGGAGCTACCTTTAAATAGCTTAAGGGCAAGGAATCAGAGTCCATACTGACAGAAAAATCATCTCAGCCCAAGGCATGTAAGCCCATATAGAATACACAACAGTGTGGGCTCAGCAACCCTTCCCAGGGGATTAGGAAATTGACGCTCCACTTCGGGGAGACACCATGCAAGTACAGAAACCCAGAGCCCCTGAGCCTAAGACAAAGTCCATCCTCTGGCCCCCTATAAAGCTACGATGAGAGCACATCCAACATGAACAAAATCTTGTGCTTGTTCTTTAAGCGATTATGAGATATACTTTGCAAGCAGCAAGTCTTTTGATTTTCTTGTATGTTTATGAAAAATGTGCCCTCATTTCAAATATTTGTGCATCCCCTAGGCATTGCTGCTGAGGAGGGAGCAGCCAGGGGCAGCAAGCTAGACTGCAAGACACATCAAGCTGAGGAATGGGCCGATACCGGGCTCCCATGTAACAGGTGAAAAACTGAAGCAGGGAGGGCGGGGGTGGGCACGGATTAGCAGCCTTGGCCCTTCCAAACATGCACTCATGGGGCCTTACTACATGTTTTGTGATAATCCTGGGTATTCCACTCAGAATCACAGAGCCAGCCTAGAGCTGGAAGGGACTTTAGAGGTCATCGAGTCTAACCTCTAATCCAAAGAAGGTTTCTCTTTTCTATGGTATAATGGTCTGGAGCTTCTGTTTGAATTCTACCACTACCAGAAAGGGCAACTCTGCTTCATAGAGCTAATTAGTACCAAGTCCTTATTGCTAATTTCTCTCAATTAATTACATGTATCCTTTCTGGAGCTAAACAGTATAACTCAACCTTTCTTTACATGGCATTCTAATATGATAAAACATAAATGCAAGTCTTACCCATTATATTTCACTTGTAGTATGGGCCCATTCTATCTCCCTACAAAGTCTTTATGATATTTAGTTGTTCATTCATTTAAAAAGTATATGTTATCTACCATTTGAAAGAGAGGAGGATAAACAACAGTAACAGCAGCTAACCTTTACTGGTCATTTACTAAGAGCCAGGAACTATTCTCAGTGCTTTAGATTTAATAACTGATTTAATCTTCCAAACAAACATATGAGGTAAGTATTCTGCTGATTACTCTTACAGATGAGAAAACTGAGACACAGGGAGGTTAGATAATATTGTCCAAGGCCACATAGCTGATTTCAGAAAAAATGCTCCCAGGACTGTGTGTGGCTCCTGCGCTTAAAGGGCCCACGCACTGCCTGGTAGGAGAAAACTAATAACCATCCCTCTCAGCTTTGTGACATACCTGCAAATCTGCTGAGCGCACGTTCCGTTTTCATCAAAATCTCTATAAACGTTGGTCAGGACAGGGTCACAGAGCCTGACCACATAATAATAGAGGCACCCCTACCAGATGACACAAATCCACTAATTAAATATTTCTAAGATATAGCTGCTTGCCAAACTACAGATCTCCCAATTGTATCTGCATTCAGTTCACATTGCTTTGACTGGACTGTAACAATATTACAAGAAACTCTGTGAGGTCCTTTGATAAAATCAGATTGTATGATCTTGTCTGCTTAAAAATAAAACCTATTAAAGGTAGAAAAACAAAACTGGCCTATCTTGCTTCTTCTGCTGGTCTTAGAAGTAATAGCTAACCATAGCAGTGTTGTAGTCAAGTAAATACTGTCATGCAGGGGCATAATAGTACCTCCTCTATGATAAGCAATTAGGAAATATGTCTTAAGGGTTTATATCCTTTAACCTAGAAAGGATACAAGTCCACATTTGACAATTTATCTAACGTAAATAATTAGAGATATGGATCCAGATTCATTCAGATATTATAGCAATATTTATCAGTATGAAACACTAGAAATGACATGAATGTGCTAAAATAGGGGTATGGATAAATAAATTATGCAACATCTATCTGCTGAAATCCTAACAGCAAAAATTGTTTGTATAAATATCTGATTTCAGGGAAATGCTTACAATATATTCAATATAAATAGCCAGACACTATAAAAATGAACTATAACCTAACTTATGTTTTTTAAAAATAATATTCATGTGATCATCATATAGAGAAAGATGGAAAGAAATGCCTAAAATGGATTGTTGCATTATGAGTAAATTTTATTTTCTATTTTTCTATATTTTCTAAGTATCCTACAATGAACATGCATAATTTTATTATCAAAAACACAATAAAAACCATTAGAATGAAGCATATGAAATTGATATTCAACTGCTTTTGACTTTCAAAATTAGCACTTTCATGTGGTTCAACCTAATATTAAGCCTAAAAGGAAAAACAAAATTAACAAAACTGCCTGTTCTTGGTGAACCAATACTGATCCTTGATGACTGCCACAAAATGCTTAAAACAAAACAAAACAAAACTACAGCTTAGCAATTTTCTAGAATTGTATTGTATAGCTCACTAGTCTATAATTTTCTGGAGTTCACCTTTTAGAAAGCAGAATCAACACCTGCTGTCTTCGGCCTTCTAGACTGAAACCCTTAAGAAAATCCTGACATGGTTATATGCAATTTACATCCCAAACTACAAAAGTTATGACTCTATCCCTCTGCTATTTCTGCCCTGAAAAAAGCACTGAAGGGTTTGACACCTTTTATTGTATTGGGTGCTAAAGAATCCCACTGCCAAGCCAAAGGCAATGTCTAAGTAGAGCTTATACTGTGTTTACTAGAGAACTGAGAGTGTGCAAAACATTGACTGATCTTTAAGTCTCCCCATACTCCTACAATTCCATCTTATTGTGACCAAAAAGACCTCAAGATCAATTTGTTATAGGATGGGGAAGTGGTCTCCAAGTATGGCAGACTCCAGAACACATATTATCCAGGATTCCTCAGAGACAACCAACAGTAAATTCATAACTGTTGTTATTCTTTATCAGGTGTATGTCAAGGGTAAGGTGCGGTGCTAGGAATTATAAGTACCTTCAGCATGCTGGGCTGAGATGTAATACATTTGGCTGAGAGATGGAATTTATAAAAGAAGGCTTAACTTTTGAATCATTTTTTCTCTTGTCATGGGCTTTGATTTACACTTATGCTTTATCTATAATTTTTGTTAACTGGTATTGAGGGTGAGGAGGCAACTTTTCATCCAACAAAAATCAATCCCCTTCTAACTCCATCCCAAAATATCAATACGGCCCAGCTAGTGTGGCTCAGTAAACTGAGTGCCGGCCTGCGGATCAAAGGGTTGCCAGTTTGATTCCCAGTCAGGGCACATGCCTGAGTTGCAGGCCAGGTCCTCCAGTTGGGGGCGTGCGAGAGGCAACCACACATTGAAGTTTCTCTTCCTCTCTTTCTCCCTCCCTTCCACTCTGTCAAAAATAAATAAATAAAACATCTTAAAAAATACCAATATGAATTAACCACAAGAAGATTTCAAGTTCTACTGCCCCATGGCAAAACAATGCATGCCAGTTATGCGCTGAGCTGCAGTTAGAAACCCCACTGCCTTCCTTGGTCTGACAAGGGGGTGAAGAGAGGCGCAGCTGAAGTTAAGAAAAGGTTTAATGGTTGTAGAAATGGCAGATTCTCCATTCGCCATAAACAAAAAATTTTGTTACTCTCATGAATTAAAAACTCTAGCTAGAAAAGGTCCCAAGGTTGTTTGCAACATCCTTTGGTTCCTCTCGGACTTCACCTCTGCAAAAACAGAATCCCATACCTCTCTTGGCAAATCCTGGCAATGAACAAAGAATCCATGGAAACAATAGTAGGAATTATTCTATGGACACTGACATCATTCTCTAATCCCTAAGTGATGGTCTCCCTTTCTCCTTTCTTTAAAATGCATCTTATTCATATGGTACAGAGTTCATTTACAGGTCAATGTCCTCTTTCCCTCCACCCCACTTTCAACTTACAATTAAGATCAGTGACCATGGTCTTACTCTTCTGGTATCTACAGGACTTGTACCTCACCTGGCACATAGTAGGCCAGATAATGGAACTGAATTTGGCCCATCTGCAATTTTAAGAAAGGGCTCTATATTGAAGTATAGTGACAAAAAACTATTATTGCCTTTTCAGCAGGTGGACCACTCAATATTTTACTTACTTTATGAGAAGATAAATACTGTTCATATCTGTGCTTCCTGTATTTCAGAAGAGAGGCATGGATGTAAGAAATCATATTCATTTTAGCCACTTACAAGTAAGGAGACCATGGCAACTTATTTAATCCCCTTGAGGCTTTTCCCTCATTTGTGAAAAGGGATAATATCCCCTACCGGCAGGGCTGCGGGACATTAAATGAAATAGAGTAAGTAGTGTCTGTGGAGAGCAGGCATCTAGCCAGAGACATTGCCTAGCTTCCAATTCATCCAACCAGGCTGCCTGTATCAATCACCTGATTGCTATTTCATGTTATTAGCTATTTGGCAGGGCACGCCAGTACACTTCAGCCTGAATCTAATGAGTATCTCTTTTTACCTCCTTCACAACCTATTCCCTTCCCACTTCGTCAAATCCTTCCGTAAACCACCCCTGCCAGAAGCTTGCAACTTGGGCTTCTTGGGTTTGACAAGTTTTCCCTTCTGCCTTCCCGTATTTAGTTCTTCCAGTGACCACTTTGAAGAAGAAAACTCTGAGGCTAAATGAAAGATGCCAGAGCTCCAGACTCTAAGAAGTAGATGCTTTAGGCCTCAAATTATAGCCGGATTCAGAGAGTAAGAAAACATGGTGTCTTGGAAGGAAGCTTTATACTTGCCATTACATGAACCTTCGGCACCCCAGCTTCATTTTCAGGAAGACAACCGTAGGCAGCAGAAATCCCAAAATCCCATTACCAAACCCACACACGGAAAGGCAACATGAGGCTGGGGAGCACCACCAGCCAATGTCCACCAACCCAGCCAATGAAGCCCTGTGCCACCACACTTTTCACTTAAATCCCCCAAACGAATTAGTTCCAAGGAAAGAAGTCACCTGACATGATTAAGGAAGAAGAGCAGAAAAGCCAATTCTTACAAAGAATGAAAGAGAGGAGCAGTATTTTTTCAAAGCCTCCATATTCTGCCAAATCTACAATGCGAAATTAATTCAAACACTGGAAACCCTCCCTGTGTACAACATAAAGAAAAATCAGAGCAACTGACAGTAGGTAATATGCAGTGTTAGAAACAGCATGACTTGGTGGCTTCAGCAAATGAAAAGGACACACAAGAAGCCAAAGATAGGATGCAGGAATAGATGATATGTGCTAATTCTCCCTTTTCCTTGCAAGAAACAAATTACAACACAGGTTCACTTCATTACACTGCATATAAAAGAATAAAGCACTGTTTCCGGGCAACAAACACTTTAGGAGCTTAATATTCACTGTGCAGAATCCTAAAAAGTCAGTGAATGTCTTGGAATTTCACCACACAAACTTGCGTCATCACCACACTCTTTTGTGTCAGACTGTTTCATTATCTTCAAGGCTTAGCATAATTGGAGCCTAAAAATAGGCTATTTTTTTCCCTTTGCAATCTGATTGGTAAATAAAAGTTAGGGGAGTTTTTATCCCCTTCATTTGTTTTAAACAACCGCTAGCTTCTGCTCAGCAAGCAAAGATGACTGAATACGTTTTCTGGATCTATTTGTTTATTCTGCTTATGGCAAACATGACAACCTTCACCATTACAACAGGCACAGAGAGTGCCCTAAACAAGCTACACAAAGACAGGCTCCAGAACCATCCTGGTTTCAGCTGTGGTGGGCAGCACCCCCGCCCCTTGTTCCCCAAAACATGTAACACGGGAGGAAGTGTGCCTCCTCAACTCGGTCTTTCCATCCTCTTCCTTAAGAATTCTTAAGACCAACATTCATTAGGACCATTCCAAGTCCCTTACAGCCAGTGTCAAAAGACTGAAGAAGTAAAAAGAGAACGCTCTACAGAAACCTATAAAGTGGCAGCAAATACTACACAATCCTGGATGAGACATGCTAATTGGCACACATCCTTTCAAACAAAAATGGCTCCAAGCACTGTGAATGTATGACACTATTTTCTCGCATTTCATGATGTCTGCTGCATAGACAAACTCTCAAAAACACGCAGACAATGTACACTGGGGGTGGTTAACAATGCTCAGGCTCCCTGGATTTGAATTACGGCTCTGTGATTCACTGGCCCTTGGGCAATCCATACTTCAGTTCTCTTGTCTATAAAATAGAGATCATAGAATAAAACCCCACGCTAACTTGCCTCACAACCAGGAAAATTCAGATCTAACTCAATGGAGGATTGCCTGCCATCCTCCACCCAGCCCCCATTTACAGAACAGGCTAAAGCTTTCATCGAGGGGGTAGATGAGGAGCAGGCAGGATGTTAGGAAATAACTAGGCTCAAGACCATTTAGATTTTCTCAGTTCAGTACATTTCTATAGATCTAATAAATGAAAACATTTTCTCCTCCACGCCACCACACACACACACACTCGCTAGAAAACAAATCGAAAAACACTATTTTTCATAAACCTCACTGTAACATGACTCCTACCTTCTATGCAATTGGAAAAACATTTTTACAATTCAGTTTATATGTTGTAGTAGGCTTTTACTATTAGTATAAAGTGCTTAGAACGGTGTCTGGCAAGCATTAAATGCTTAAATATATCTTAGCTATCATTATCCATAACTGAACTGTATGTCTAATTATTTACTACTGACACACAGAGGGGAAAGTAAGACCAGATTCTAATTCATTTGGGGAGTTCATAATAACTGCTCCCCAACCTAAGTCAAGAGCTAGTCACGTGTGCCACAATGAACCGTGTGGGTGAGGACAGAATCAATATACATTAAACTGAAAAGAATAAATTAGGAGGTATGAGCATAGCTATATTTTTCCCTTCTAATAAATATCTCCAAATATAGTTTACAGTGATTCAATTTATTAGCAAGTGGTTTTTTTGCACAAGCTCCTAGAGGACAAAATGAGATACCTTCTACCGGAAACAAGGCCAAAGCTGTGGTTAAAGCAGCAATCTGTTTTAAGGATAGCATAGGAGTGCAGATAAATGTTTGTTCCTATGAACTGCTCTTGCATCCCTATACAAGGGGGGACCGCCCAAAACTGGAATTATCTTCTAGAGGGCAGGCCCCTGTATTACAGGCTTCCTCTGTTAGGTGAATGTACCAGTGTCAGTGTACCAGATGGCGTTGTTGTGAGAGGCTGCGTTCAGCTTCAGTGAATTTTTCTGAAGGCCTTCATGTTTACCCATTTCTTGATGGGTGATTTACAAGCACACCCGTCCATACTGCACTGAGTGTTCAGAAGTTTTTGACCAAAAACAGCTTGGCCCTCATGTCCCACACTATTTACCCAATCTTGCCCCAAGCAACCTTTTTCTGTTTCCTTGGATGCAAAAAGTCCTCAAAGGGAAAAGTTTTGCCAATGTGGAAGAGGTGAAACAAAAATCAGCAAAACTACTTAAGAGGCATCAAAATCGACAAGTTCAAAACCTGTTTTGAACCGTGGAAGAAAACATCTCGGTGAGTGTTGTACATCTAGTGGAGAGTACTTTGAAGGTGAATGAAGTTTAAACATGTAAAAATGAATACACAATTTTTTATAAATACATTCTGGGTTTTTTGGGGTTCCCCCTTGTATGTGAATTTAGTATGTGAGCATCAAATAGTTTAATCTGAAGTCTGTGGTGGTAAAGAAACACTTAACAGTTTCAAAAACCAAGCAGAGAACACATGCACTGATTCAGTGAACTCTAATAAAAAATAGAATTTTTAAAAATTCATTGATTTAACTAATCGTGCTTCAAAGATCTACAGTCCAATTTCCTCTCATGTGTCTGTTATCTATGTCCTCTGTCTCTTATGCCTACCACGAGTCCTCCTCCAAAAATAGATAGATGGAGAGTAGTTCTTTTCTAATTTTCAAGTAAAATGATTTTAGGAAATAAATACAAAATCTTCTCACCCCTGCAAAATTCTGTAACAGTAAATAATGCTACAGATGTGGAAGGAGACCACAGCTGATCGACCAGCTCCTTTAATAACCAAAACCAGTCCACGTGCCTGCATGTCATCTCTCACCTCCAAATTTTTAGAGGAAAAAGGGTTTAATCCAAAGCAAGTTATTTAAAGCTTTGTTTCTCTTTAGCCCCTTTCTGTGCCAGGTTCACTGCATCACGTGCATTCACTACCCATAGGACTTGGCAAATCATTTCATCAATCTTCACCTTTCTCCACGACTCTGAAAACCGAAATTCAAAAACCAAAGGGACAAAGTATACAAGACAGATGGAAAGTAGGTGGCTGAATTAATGCAACAAATGTCAACCAAGTACCCACTATGTGCCAAGGCCCACGCTAGGTGCTCTGTGCTCTGGGATGAGTAAATTAAACTCCGTACCCTACTGAAGCTCACAGTCTAAGAAGGAAGGGGAATATAGACACAAAGAAGTCAGTCAGCAAGTACACAATGGGAATGACACAGGCTGCTGAGCAAGAAAAGATCAAGACAGAGAAACTCACATGTGTACAAAGAACAGGAATGTCTACTTTTCATGATAGGGAAAAACCAACAACCACCTAAATGACCGTCACTAGAGAAATAGAGAAATAAGCTGCAGAATACTCATGTGATGGAACACGCCAGAGCAGATGGAATGGAATGATCAGATGTATGTGTATCAACATGGCTATAGTTAAAGAAATATGAATGTTGGGAGAAAAAACAAGTTGTTAACTCAAACATGAAGTATATTTACCTACATTAAATGGGTATATTCATAGGTAAAAAGAAAAGCATACAAAAAGGACACATATCAACTTCACAACAGGAGTTGCCTCTGGACAGGGAAGGAGGAGACTGGGGAAGGGCGCACACAGGACATTATCTGTAAGGCTTTCTTTGACTTAAAGAAAAAGTCTTAAGTAGTTATGACAAAGCCTTAACATGTACTAGTTCTTGAAGGTGGCTACACGAATATGTTATTTAATTCTATAAAAATAATGGAGAAAATTTTAAATTTAAAAATGAGAGGTGGCATGGATGGATCCATTCATGTAGAGAGGTCAGGGAAGGCCTCGCCATACTGTTGTATAAGCTGAAACCCGAAGAGAGAAAAATGCAACTCTGCACCAAGCCTGGGGCGGAGCGTTCCAGGCAGAGGGGCCCAGATGCACAAGGGCCCCGTGGGAGGACAGAACTGAACCTGTGTGTGGAACTAAAAGAAAATGGTCGCCGTTGGGGCTAGACCAAAGCAAGGGCGGGAAGTCAGCAGTAGATCGGTAGGTAGTACACAGGACCTTGGAGGCCAAAGTGAACTGAAATGAAAAGCCACTAGAAACAACGTGATGCAATTATGTGTTAAAAATACAGATTACCTGCTTTGTAGAGAATGGATTAGAAGGAGCAAAAGTAGAAGGCAGGCTGCTGTGGGGATGCTGGCCAGTCACAATGGTGGCCTGAACAGTGACAAGGGAGAAAAGTGGATGAATCTGAATATTTTGAAGGTAAGGTTGGCAAGACTTACTAATAACTGGATCTTAGCACTGGGATAAGAAGTGATAAGACAGACAACTATTTCTTAAATACTATTACAATACTTGGTGTTTGCCACTGTGTGCCCAAGAACATGGAAAAACACTCCAGGCTCCTAAGTCTGTTTTGTTTTGTTTTTTAAAGATTTTATTTATTTGTTTTTAGGTAGAGGGGAAGGGATGGAGAAAGAGAGGGAGAGAAACATCAATGTGTGGTTGCCTCCCATGTGCCTCCAACTGGGGACCTGGCGCACAACCCAGGCATGTGCCCTGACTGGGAATGGAACCAGAGACCCTTTGATTCTCAGGCCAGCACCCAGTCCACTGAGCCACACCAACCAGGGCTAAATCTGTTTACTAGAAATGAATAAACAAATTTATCAAACTCAAGAGTAAATGAATGTAAACATAAGCTGAGGTCATTATGTTAAAGACTGAAGAAGGGTCAGGTGAAGTCAGTCAGGGAAAGTGAGTTTTGAGGAAGATTAAAAAAGACAAGATTAAAAAGATGAAAAGAAATTAGTGTAGGTGGACAAAGGCAGAAAACACAGAAGAAATGGCAAAGTAAAACCATAAAATAAGAACTTCTGGCCAAGATGGAGGCATAGGTGGACGCACCGTACCTCCACGCACAACCAAGATACGGACAACAACAATTTAGAAACAGAATAACATCCAGAAATGACAGAAAATTGATCTGAATGGAAGTCAGACAACTAAGAAGTTGAATTAGGCCCGTGCATCCAGACCCAGACCAGTAGGAGGGGCAGAGACGAGCAGCCAGGCACGGGTCTCGGAGCGAACAGAGAGCAATAGGACCAGCGCGTAAGACATCCGGGAATGCGTAAGGCGGCCGGGGCACGCAGGACCGCAGCCGGTAGACCCTGAGTGCACAGGCGGCAGCTGGCAGACCCCAGCCCAGGGGTGGCAACCGGCAACTGGCAGACCCAGTGAGGCCGAGATAGTAAAGCAAGGCAGGGTGCGCAACCAGGATCCCAGCACTGGGAAATAGAGCCTCGGGACACTGACTGAGGACACCCGTGGGAACTGAGGTGCACGGAGAGACACCCATCCTCACAGGGGAGGTCCTTGGAGGGTCCCACGGCGTGCACAAGCCCACCCACACGGGAATTGGCACCAGAGGGGCCCAGTTTGCTTGGGGGAAGCAGCAGAGGGGACTGAGGTCCCACAGAGAAAGGAGCAAGTGCCATTGTTCCCTCTTGACCCCGCCCCCACATACGTCACAACCCAGTGACTGGGGTGCCCTGCCCTGGTGAACATCTAAGGCTCCGCCCCTTACTGTAACAGGTGCGACCAGACCAATAAATAAATAAATAAATAAATGGCTCAAACAGAAGAACAAATCAAAGCCCCAGAACTAATCCTTTTAAGCTACCAAGAGATAGCTAACCTATCAGATGCACAGTTCAAAACACTGGTGATCAGGATGTTCACAGAATTGGTTGATTTTGGTCCCAAATTAGATAAACATATTCAGGCTACAATAAGAAATGAAGAAAAATGCACAGGAAACCAACAGTGATGGGAAGGAAACTGGGACTCAAAACAATAGAGTGGACCAGGAGGAAGAAAGAAACAACCAAACAGGAAAGAACAGCAAAATAAGAATTCAAAAAAAAAAGAGGAGAAGCTTAGGAACCTCCAGGGCATCTTTAAATGTTCCAACATCCAAATTATAGGGGTACCAGAAGGAGAAGGGGAAGAATCAGAAATTGAAAATATTTGAACAAATAATAAAGGAGAACTTCCCCATTCTGGCAAAGGAAACAGACTTCCAAGAAGTCCAGGAAGCTCAGAGAGCCCCAAAGAAGTTGGACTCAAGAAGGAACACACCAAGGCACATCATCATTACATTAGCCAAGGTAAAAATGAAGGAGAGAATCCTAGAAGCAGCAAGAGAAAAGGAGACAGTAACCTACAAAGGAGTTCCCATCAGACTGTCAGCTGATTTCTCAAAAGAGACCTTACAGGCAAGAAGGGGCTGGAAAGAAGAATTCCAAGTCATGAAAGGCAAGGACCTACATCGAAGATTACTCTATCCAGCAAAGCTTTCATTTAGAATGGAAGGGCAGAAAAAGTGCTTCTCAGACAAGGTCAAGTTAAGGAGTTCATCATCACCAAGCCCTTATTTTACGAAATGTTAAAGGGACTTATCTAAGAAAAGAAGATTAAAAAAAAAACATGTATAGTAAAATGACAGCAAACTCACAATTATGAACAACCACACCTAAAACAAAACCAAAAGAAACTAAGCCAACAAGTAGAACAGGAACAGAACCACAGAAAGGGTGATCACATGGAGGGTTAGCAACAGGGGAGTGGGAGGAGGAGAGAGGAAGAAAAGGTACAGAAAATAAGTAGCATAGATGGTAGGTAGAAAACAGACGGGGAGGGCAAGAATGGAATGGGAAATGTAGAAGCTAAAGAACTTATGACACATGGACATGAACTAAAGGGGGGAAATGTGGGTGGGAGAGGGTGTACAGGGTGGAGGGGAGTGAAGGGGGGAAATGGGACAACTGTAACAGCATAATCAATAAAATATATATTTTTAAAAATATATAAAATAAAAAAAAGTGTTGCAAACAGCATACAAATCAGCCTTATTACAGTAAACTCTTCAGCATTCAAGTGAGAGAAAAATGCACATGGGGTTAAGAGACACTCTAAAGAGAGGGCAGACACGACAGCATGAGGTGTTTCGTTTGTAGCTAACACTTATCAACATATTAACACACACTATCTTCTTTAATTCTCACAACACACAACCCTGTTGGGTAGTTAACATTATTAAAAATAAGGAAGCTGAGGCTGAGAGAGGTTAAGTAATCAGTAGGCAGGTTGCCAGCCCAGGGAGAAGCAGAGCTAGGCAGCGATGCCCTGGGGCTCACCTGGGAAGCCATGCGCTAGAGGTGGTTGGGAGACCGGGAGAACAGGGAGAGCGAGGACCGCAGGCCTAGCCTGGACCCAGGACAGTGACCTTAGCTGAGGTGTTTTACAAGCTATTCTCCATGTCTCAAATCCCTCACCTATAAACTTGGAGAATTACAATACCTACCTATAGCAATTCTGCCTCACCCCCATCACTGCGCGCAAAGAGCACTAGCTGAAATCAACAATCACCTTCACATCCCAAAATTCAATGGAAAATTTTCAAAACTTTCATCAGTGCTTCTTCCTGGCAGCCACCCACCCCCAACCCTCTTCTACCATACCACGTGTTCCCACTTTTCTCCTTCTGGCTCTTCCACAGACAAATGTAAGTCCATCCTCTCCCACTAAGCAAGCCATCATGCTGGGGATCCTTCAGCCCCTTCTCTTCCCGCTCCCTCCTCTCTCCCAGAGTAATCTCAGCGAAGCCCGTGGCTTATTTACCGCAATACACTAATGACTCCTAAATTTGTATCCTGCCACCGCAAAATTAACACATCCAAGATCACACCGCTGATCCTCCCCTCCCCTGGCCCTAAACCCAGTCATCTTCCGGTGCTCTTCCCCTCAATGAAAGGCACGCCATCTGTCTACCTGCACAGTTGGGCAGGAGTTGTGCTTAACAGTTTCCCTATTCTAAGCCCTAGCCAACCTATCACCAGGTTTTGCTGATTTTCTTCACGTACATCTCTCTCACGTCTGTGTCCTCCCTCCTCTGAACTGCCATCATGCCAGCCAAGTAACCACCATCACTTGCCTCAAATACTTTAATAAGAGCCTACTAATTCTTTCTCCTTATCTATTCTGACCCCTCCAACTCACTCAGCCAGAATGGTCTTCTCAAAATGCAAATGGGAGTCAACCCCTCCACCCTGCACAGAACCCGCTGATGTCCACCCCTGCTCAGTATTGCCTACAAGGCCTGCATGTGCGTTCCCGCCCACTCTCCAGCCTCACCTCCCGTCCCTCTCCCCTTCCTTTCTACACTGCAGCTACATACAGCAGCTTCTGTTAGTTCCTCCACCACATAACGCTTCTGCCTACCACAGGACCTCTGCACATGTCCTCCCTCACCCTGAAACACTTATTAGCCCTTCAGCTAATTAACTCTCGTGCACACTTTTCAGATCTCAGCTCTAGTGTCACTGGCTCAGGAAACCTCTGCTACTTCAGTCGAGGTGCTCTGATTCTTCGCAGGGCCTTTGCTATCAGCACTCCGAAATTTCCGTTCCTTTTCTCAGTACTTATTTTCTTTTAGAATGGCATAATTCGTTCACCTGACTATTTGCTTAATGGCTCTCACCTACCGGACTGAAAACTCCATTAGGACAAGGTCCTTGAATACTTAAATTTACCACTGTTTCCCCGAACACACCAACACCATGCCTGACACTTAGGAGCTTGGTACCTCACATGAATGCTTGCCCTGGGTTGTCAGAAGAAAACAGCAGTATATGGGCTTTCCTATGTTAAGGTGCTTCATAACTGGAGCTCAGCAGTAATCACCATCATCTAGCACCCTCTGCCAAGTGAAAACAGAGAGGCTCAAACTGACGGGCTTGCTCAAAGCCACACAAAACACACAAGCAAGTGGGTAAGCGTAGCACCCTTGGTCTCCAGGTCCAGGCTTTCTCCAGCACATATGCACCCTTTTCTGTGTGTTTTGTGAGCCCACTAAAGATCCTTTTTCTTGTTTACTCGGAAGTAATCACGAGTTTGGCCCCCCAAACTCTAGCCCTAGTTTTACTGGAATCATTATCTAAGGCTTTTGTCTCAAGCCTGCAGGGCACAAGCAATGTCATTTGTCTCCATTTCCCTTCATGGCACACACTCAGCAAATATTACTTAAAGAATTTCTGGCTATGAGACAAGGATCAGTAATTGAATTAAATATATTCACCTGCCCTCAGCCAATCTTCTGAAAACAAGTTGTTTTTTTTCTCCCCTGCCCCATCAAGAAAGACACCATCAAAGAAGAGGTACCCAGATTTTTTCCTGGGATTCAATTATCAGCTGTCTGTCACATCATGCCATGAAGTCCAATTTAAATAACACATACGCCCTATCCTGCTGGCCAGAGCACAGAAATGTTACATGTGGCCTAAGAACAATGCACATTATTAATAGCCTGTGAGCTTATTCCTTTCCCCAAGTGCCCCCTCCTCACCCCCATTCCTCTCCGCCTGCGGAAGGCACACCACCCTCCTGCACAGCGCTGAAAATATAGTCTGTGGTTAAGTCAGCAGGGGTGAAAAGCCCCTGAAATAAATATAGCCAAATGTCTGACACTCCAAATTATGACAGAAACCTAATATCTTTGCTCCACTCCCACCCCCACTCAACTCTCAGCCCCAAGGCAAAAAAATCTCATCACTAGCCTCAAAACAACAAATCTTTTTGTTAAATTTATAAAACAACAAAGCCAGTAAAAATAGGCAATAGAAAACTAAACCCAAACCTGCAAAGAATTAGTAATTCCAAACACTGCACATAAACCATTTCTAGAAATCACTCATGCTCTGGTGTTGTTTAAAAAACGTAAGTAGAGACTGACTTTAGTTTTATTTTATTTCATTTGGCTTTTTAAAATAGGGAGGGAATTGATTTTCAAAGAGAAGTTTTAAATTCTGAGACTCAAGTTTAAAAGGGAAACAAGCCAATTTGACCACAGAAATTAATAATAATAAAAGGAAACAAGGACAGCTGAACAACGCGACACTGGCACTCAATTTCAAAGTACGTACAAGATGTCGAAAACGCGATGACTACAGGGCTCAGGAATCCCTGGCTTAAAATCAAACAGCTTCTTAACACATACACACATACATAAAGCCATTCTCCCCGCCTCCCAAAACTCCCACGACTTACCAAACTCAGCTCACTGTAATTTAACACAGTATTTATGACATGGCAAACTGACACAGGCTCGTGCTGCCTGCTCAAAGGACGATATATACACAGAAGGCACTAATTCTTCCAGTCTTCCCTCAGTTAACCAGTCCTGAGCCAGAATAAACCCCACTAGCTCGTTTTGTTTTCAAATGTGAGATAGATGTACCTTTAAAGGATCTCACTGGACTGTTGTGAAAAGTATGCTCAAGCCATTAAAATGGAGCAGGCTGCCAAAAGCAGGTTCTTCCAATTAGTGATAAATGTGCCCAGAATGGCTAAAGTGAGGCGACAGTGCGGCGACACCTTGTACACCATCAGATTCAAACACTGAGGCAGCTGATTCATTTGGGGGATGGGAAATCTGCAAGGTTGCCAGGTGCGACCACGTCGCCCATAAATCTATCACCTGGGCAGACGGGGAAAGAAAAAAGAGAAAAGGTCAATATTTGGGTTTTCTAGCGATCCCTTCTCTTCAATCCATCTATATCTGCAATTTGTGAAGGGAGGGGGAAGAAAGGTCGTGGTAGAAAAAAAGTCAAGTTATATGACATTGCCCCTTTCCTAAAGAACAGTGTTATCCAGGAAATTACCTATGCAGACGGACTGCAGAACCAGACAATTAAACCTTATGCCAATTTCTACGCCACTGATGAAGAGTGGTTAATAAATTCACACTTTTCTTTTTGTCTCTTAACAAGGAGGGAATGCCACTTTCTAAATCATTACTGCTCTGTCATCTTGGTTCATTGCCAAAGCAAGGAGCTTTAGAACACCTGTCAAATAACACGCGGCTTGTGAACAAGAAACATACACCAACTTAGGTTTACATAAGATGTGCAAATAGGCAGAAAGAGGAAATGAGTTTGGGTTAACAGAAAGTCCCTCGTTCTGGTGAGAGATGGGAAGAAAGGAAGAGATTTCCAGGACTCAGTTTATGTTATTTGAGTCAGAGTAATGAAACTTAATCCATCCCAGCAGAGATCCGAGGCACACACACAAGGTCAGCCTGATAGGGTTTATCTCCTCATCCTTAGCCGCATTCCCAGAGGTTTCAGTAATTAAAATGGGCAAAATACTGAGACAAAAATACCAGCCCTGTCTTTCCAAATAAGAGTGCCTAGTAAAAATGACCAAAGTATCTTTTTCTTGTTCTGAGTATACAGATCATTCTTATCAACTCAAAACAGGCTTAAATCTCAAGATCCTCTTTTAAAAATGCATCACCTCCACATCCACCCACCTCTAACTGTGGAGACTACTAGCTCAGCGTGATCCTGGACCTGTGTGGCATAGGCCTAGGTGTGAGGTGGAACACCAAAACATATGCCACGTGATCTCGGACAACGTGAACACAGATGGAGACTACAGACTACAGAAACAATTTGAGGCTGTGGGCTTTTCTTTCTTCTGTTTTTGTTAATAAAGAGAAAGTTTTTTAAGGATTTTATTTATTTGTTTTTACACAGATGGGAAGGGTGAGAGAAAGAGAGGAAGAGAAACATCATTGTGTGGCTGCCTCTCACACACTCCCAGCTGGGGACCTGGCCTGCAACCCAGGCACATGCCCTGACTGGGACTCAAACCAGCGACCCTTTGGTTCATAGGCCAGCACTCAATGCACTGAGTCACACCCCAAGGCAATAAAGACAAATTTTTAAGTGTTCATACTAGTGTGTGCAGACCCGTTCCAAAATCAAATAGTAAAACATCCAATGTGTGGGTTTAAAAAAAAAAAGTTCTAATTTAGATTGAGAATAAGAAAATTTCACTTTCTTTAACAAAATAAATCCTGGCAGTTTTAAGGTTAGCACTAAGAAGATTGTGAAAAACGGGGGAGACCAGCCCACAGCCCCGGGACCACCTGTTTCCACCACCAACACCCAGAGGTACAATGTGTGTGTAGGAGGGATGTAGGGTGTTCCTTCTTGACAGAAACTTGTATTATAAGGATGAGTGGGTCCTCCCCTGTACTCCCCACAGTTCAGGTAAGACAAAGATAAGGCAACCATTCTAAAATTCAGTAAATACAGTGGATAAATAAGGACAAAAAAATATCTCCTTGCTGAAGTATTCTTCTCTTACACTCACAGATTCCAGCCTGTTTCACCAGCCAGACTTCGAACATCCACTCCTAACATCAATCACCTTGCATCCTCCTAAACCTAAGCCTTTTAATGTCCAAAACCCAAAAGAGCACACAGAGGCAGGTGTACAGGCATCTTGGAGGTGCTGGTTTCCAACTATTACGAAAGAGTAAGAAGGTCATTCTGAATTTATTTTTAAAGGCCTAAAGTGGTAGCTATTTTGAAATAAACATGCCAATGTTTTCAAGTATGTAGAGTAATTCAAAGAAAGCCTAAGTGTAACCCACTTATTTATGTCTCTAGATGCAACACTGTGCTAATAAAGCATAAATCTTTCTATCTACTCGAAATTTTTGTCATGGCAGTTCTCTCGAGTTAATGGATGTACAGTATCATAATTTGGGCTAGACTTCCATGGGGTATTTCCAAGTTAGTGCATCCTCTTTTTATCTTTCTATTTACCAATATCAATTTCATCAATTTTCAGAAAGGAGACAAATGGACAAGGAAATGTAGATGCTAATTAGTAAAAGTTCATCATCAGTATGTATGATCTGCCACTTACTTGACTGGAAATAAGTGATTCTAAAGAATTTAAAGGTATATGAAAAGAGCCTAAGTTCAAAATGACTATTAATTTGCACTATGTAGTGATGAATGGTAACTAGAATTATTGTGATCTCACAGTGTATACAGATATTGAGTCATTATGTTGTATACCTGAAACTGATAGAATGTCAAGTCAACTATAACTCATTAAGAAGAAAAAATAAATAGTCAAAAAAATATTTGTACTATGAAGAATTTCCACTCATTCTACCTGCATTACCACAAATTCTGGATTAGATGTGAATTAATGAAGCCGAATGTTAGCAGTTTTGAAGAATTACAAAGAATTCAAAACTCAAACATCCCTGAAATACAATAATAAAAATGGAGAAGAGTTTCTCTGGGTAAGAATTTTATAAAATAAACAACTTCAAAAGTGACAAGTAATCTTTGATCACTGAAAAAGGATATAGCTTTTTAATATCAAATATATTCTGCCAAAATATATGAAACCTACATTTCATCCTTAAAAGAAATTATCTTCTCATACTTAAAAAAAATCAAAAACTTAGTAGGTCAGCTGAAGTTAAAAGTAGCTTTAATGGTGGCTATTAAAATTCTGGAGACAGAATTAGAACTCTTCCCTCCTACCACCCACACAGTTTCCATGGGTCTGGTCTGGCAAGAAAATTCTTCACACTGCCACGATTTAGGTGACAAAAGCACACAGTTTTAAGGCTGAAGTTTTCCCTCAAACTACAAAAGTAGAGGGAAGAAATGAAATAAAAGAACCAGCAGTTCTTTACCATTGTTGCACCATGGTCCCCTTTGAGACTCTTAAATGCTATACACACTCTCTGCCCACCCAAAAGTGCACAAAGGCACAGACACATATATGCTGCATACGACTTCAGAGTATTCAGACCTTCCCTCTGCCCTACTTGGGTTGTGAGAAGTTCTCATATGACAAGCTAAGAACAAGTAACACATCAAAAATCTCTATTTTGTAAATATCCAAAAGATGTTTTCTTTCCTTTAGTGTAATTTTCTCTATTTTTCACCTACTATGACTAAAGCTGTTAGGAATGAGGGTGACTTCTCTATTATACATGACTTCCTTTTAGACCAGAGGTCCCCAACCTCTTCCTGTGAAGGGCCAGAAAGTATGTACTTTAGGCTTTGCAGGTCATCCAGTCTCTGTGGCCACTCATCAACTCTGCCACTGTAACAGCACAAATGCAGCATGAACAAACGAGTATGGCTGTGTGTCAATAAAATTTTATTTTAAAAAACAGGCAGTGGGACTTCTGGCCAAGGTGGAGGCATAGGCAGACACACTGTGCCTCCTCCCAAACCAAGATAGGGACATCAATTTAGAAACAGAATAACAACCAGAAGAAGTTAAAACAGACCCATTCATCCAGACCAGTAGGGGGCAGAGTCAGGTAGCAGGGTGCAGGGCAAGGCGCAGGAGAACAGAGAGCACTGGGACTTGGTGCATAAGGCAAGGCATCGGGGCACACAAGACCTCAGCGGGTGGACGCTGAGAGCGCAAGCGGCAGCTGGCAGACCCTGGCCTAGGGGCGGGAACTGGCAGACCCAGCGAAGCCGCAACTGTGAACCAAGGCACGACACACAACCCAGGATCACAGCATTGGGAAATAGAGCCTGGGGGCACTGACTAAGGACAGCTGTGGGGGTTGGTGCACAGGGAGAGACTCCCAGCCTCACAGGAGAGGTTCTTAGAAAGTCCCACGGGGTGCACAAGCCCACCGACACGGGAATCGGCACCAGAGGGGCCCAGTTTGCTCTTGGGAGGCAGTGGAAGGGACCGAGGTCTGACAGAGAACGGAGCAAGCGCCATTGTTCCCTCTCGACCCCGCCCCCACATACGACGTCATAATCCAGCGACTGGGGTGCCCCGCCCTGGTGAACACTTAAGGCTCCGCCCCTCATATGTGTGGACCAGACCAAAGGGCGTAAAAAAAAAAAGATAGCTCAAACAGATTTGAAAGCCCCGCAGGCAATACTTTTAAGCGACAGAGAGATACCCAACCTATCAGATGCACAGTTCAATGCACTGGTGATCAGGATGCTCACAGAATTGATTTTGGTTGCAAATTACATGAAAAAAATGCAGGCTACAATAAGTGAAATGAAGAAAAATGCACAGGGAACCAATAGTGATGGAATGAAAGCTGGGTCTCACATCAATGGAGTGGACCAGAAGGAAGAAAAAAACATACAACCAGAAAAGAATGAAGAAATAAGAATTCAAAAAAATGAGGAGAGGCTTAGGAACCTCCAGGACATCTTTAAACGATCCAACATCCAAATTATAGGGGTACCAAAAGGAGAAGAAGAAGAGCAACAAGTGGAAAAGTTATTTGAAAAACTAATGAAGGAGAAATTCCCCAATCTGGCAAAGGAAATAGCAATGAAACAGGGCAGGTATGTGCACATGGGCAAGTCACACAAGAAAACTGAAGAGTTAAAACATGTGAAAAGATGCTCAACTTAACTGATACTGAGAGGAATGTAAATTAAAATCACAATGAGATACCATTTCATACTGATGAGAATGGCAAAAAATAAAAATCCTGATAATACCAAGGGCTAACAAGAATGTAGAACGCAAAGTGATTATGGCCAGAAATACACTATACTATATAAACACTATAGGCCACATGGCCATATGTATGAATTCAGCCATTTGAAAGAAGTAGCTTCCCATGATAAATCAAAGGACTGCTCTCATCAATGCTATACTTCTTGTGGGTGTGCAAACTCCACACCTAGTTAACACGCTAGAGAATCTCTTGCACACATGGCACTCTTCTGTCTATTGCAGCACTGTTGCTGACGGCTAAAAAAGAAAACAAGTGAAAACTTGGAAACCTAAAAATGTGGACAATGGCAAAATACAAATAAACTGAGCTACATTTATTCCCTGAAATATTATACAATAGATGACATAAATAAATCAATTCTAAAAATGTATCAACACAGACATACTTCAAATGTGGTATACAGAGTAGGGTTTTCCCCCTACTTTTTGTTTTTGGCAAGCTGCAAACAAAATGTATAGCACAACACAGAAATGGTAAAAACTTTCAATGTATCGCATGTATAGGCACACAGATATTATAAAATCGAAAAATGATGAGCAGAAGGACAAAACCAACCCTGAGAGAGCAGTCATCTCTGAGAAAGATGAGAAAGAAATGACCGAGTGTGGGGAGAAAAGGGCCTTTGGCTGTCTCCATAATATTTTATTGCATTGGATTTTTTTTTCCAAAAACTAGCTTTTTACAAAACAAGGTTGGGAAAGTGAAAATTTGGGTTGTTTCCAGATAAAGATGAAAGACACCCTTAAGACTTACAAGTTTCTCCATCTTCACTCAGTCTCTTTTGCTACCAACACCAACAAAGGCTAAAGTCCACCCCCACCCCGCCCTGCCCCGTCCCAGAGCCATTACCAAGGGCCCCTGACAGGTGATAGTACATCACCATGAGACTCCCAGGAAGGCCTGCCCAAGCTGCAATGCCATGTTCATGCCACGATTAGGATACATTTTCTACACGTACAAACTTCAGCTATACACAACAGAAAGCTAGGCAGTTCACAAGTGCTTGGCCGGCAGGCCGACAAAAGACTCATTTCAGCCTCCTGGGTGAGAAGATAAAAATGCATAGGTTCCACACCCAAACATTAGAGCATGCATTCACTTTAAGGCACAACCACAAATCCAGACCATAAGTCGTTTTCTCAAGGGCATAGAAATAACAGAGTGTAGAAATAAAACAATAGCAACATCAATAAGTACTAATTATTCCATAAAGACAAATATTACCATTACGTAATAAGGATTGTGCAATAAGTATGCTTGTAAGTATAGAATAAGTTTAAACTCCCTCAAAAAAACCCTAACAAACTCAAAGAAGCAAAATTACACATCAAAATTTCAATTCTCTTTAGATTACACTGATACTGTGACTAAAGGAGTCATTTTTGTAGCCCCATGGCCAGAAGTGTGAATTTCGCTGTTTGATAGAAGAATTGGCTTGTTTTGATACATTAAATGATTGATCTTACCAATGAAACTTACAATTCAAAAACCATTATTATTTTAAACACTAAATAGTTTAGACTATTCCAATCCTTTGGTCCAGTGTTAGCCTTTATTAACAGTTTTGAAATTAATAATAGTCAAAAATTTGGACAGATTTGTGTTATTAAATGGCCTTCACTATTGTTCAAAGAATAAAGCCCTTAATTGATTAATGATCGCAGGGTGTCTATCGCCATCTAGTGAACAATCACTTCAATTACCACACCAGTCTTGACAACTGAGTCCGTTTTCGGGGTGGTTCAAAATGTGGTTCAAAATACGTGTCCATTTAGTGCTACCAACTTGCCCGGTATCTTTTTTGTGCCTCTCTATACATACATTGAGGACACACACAAACACAGATGGTATTTAAACAGATTCACTTTTGAGTGTCTGTCAACTAAGTTTCCACATTACTTCTCTGGAAACATCGACCTCATTTTTTTTTTTTTTTAAATAACTTGCACGCTGTCAGGTCCCCATACAATTTCATTAACCATTAACTAAATCAAAAATCACAGAACAGTTTAAGTGTGAAAGATCACACCTAGGAAAAGACAATATTGATGTCCACTTGACACAACTGTGAGCATTTTTATTGTAAGCCTGTTTTTAAAAGTACAATTAGTAATTACTCTGAACACTCTAGCAGCCATAATACATTTGATTACAGAAATTATTAGGTCACCAGAGCCAAAGCTGCATGATTCTGACAAAATTGAACACATACAAGCTAGACTTAAAAATAAAAAGGGAGCAGCGCTTCGAGGCCTCCCCAGACTGTGTATTAATCCATATTCAAATGCAAAATTTTATAATCTTTTCAGATTACATGCTACTGGGTTTCCTTCTCACTAATTTCCACTTGAACCTTAATCTAATTTATCCTACAAGGACTTTAAAAGGAAACAACTTACAGGCTTTTCAAGGTATACATTATTTTGTCCCTCCTTCTTATTACAAAAAGACCAGTCTGATCAAGTTACAAAGGTGTTCCAAAATCTCAGCCAACTGACTATCATTTTACACATCACTCTTCCTATTTCTCTCAGAATCAAAAGATGCTTGAAATCACAAAGGCCTGAGCATACAGAGAAAAAACTAGTAAACCCAAAGACAGATTATCACATAGAACATTCATTCTGCCAGTGTTAATAATTATCACCAACATTTAACAACCTTTTCTATTTTAGGAAATCATCTCTGTAAGTGGCTTTGAATCTTCTAGAATAAGATTTCCAGGGAGCAACTACATCACGATTATTTCTCATTAACCTCACATGACTTTAAAGGTCCACTTTCCACAGTTGTCGTGTTTATAATTTGTGGGAAGGAGCAAAGGGGCGAAAAAAAGGGGGAACTAGAAACCAAGAATTTAAATCACATCTATTTATTTCTAGGTTTGTCTGAATTTCTTTGTTTTCTTTTTTTTAAGTGGGAAAAGCAGGATTTTTTTATAGTTTATTTATTAAGATGTGTTATTGTTATGTTTTATACAATGGAAAAACAAAAACTGAGTTTAAAATCCACCTAAATGAAAATATTGCCCATAAAGTACAATGGATTAGGAGAGTGGGGGAGATCACTGGACAAATTTGGGGCTTATCATTATCAACAGTGCCCTTTTAAGCTTGTGGATTTCTGAGCCAATGCAGAAAATGTAACAACAGGGATTTCCCAACAGCAAGAGGCACCCTCCAAGGGAGTAAATTGTCAACTATTGCCTCTCGTGAGAAACTTAAGAGTAACCTTGATCCAATCTCAATAGTCAACCCATGTATTATCAGCCAGTTGGGGCATAGTGAGTGCATTTCCTAATACAAAAATAAGACGGTATTCTATCAAAGCCACTGGATACATATACAGAAAGAAAATTTAAATAATTTAAAAATAAACTTAGCTTAAGAAACTGAAAACATCCTTCCCTCACTTCAACTAGCCCTAAAACACATTATCTTCTCGCGTAAAAAAGACCTGTGTCTTGAGATCAGTTATCAAAAAAGATGATCTTCCAGGAGTACGACATAAAATATAAAGCAGAAGCAGTGTGAAAGACATCCTGAGATGGGACAGACAACCCTCATGTAGCAAAAGCCTTACAATCAGGGAGATACGCATTCCAATTCAAAATAGTCACTTATTAGACCACACCTCTTTGAGCTGATCTTTTTCATCTGCAAAATGAAAACATTATCACCTGTATCAATGGATTCTTTGTGGGTGGGTTTGAATGAAATAATGCATCTGAAAACTTCTCACATGTTACTGGCGTCCAGTACATGTTGTGCCCTTCCTCCCTGGGCCCTAAGCCAAGTCTTTGAGAGAGCGATGCCAACTGAGGAGCAGCACTGAACATCCTGTTTGTTCCAGCTAGATCTACGCTACCCACTCTAGTAGCCACTAGCCACATGTGGCAATTCACAGTGAAATTTATTATAAGTATAATTAAGTAAAACTCAAACTCCAGTTCCTCAGCTAGGTGGCACTAGCCTGATAGTACGTGCTCACTAGCCACTTGCACCTGGCAGCTACTGTATCGGACAGTGCAGAAGATGAAGAACATTTCCATCATCTTAAAGTTCTGTTAGATGGAGCAGATCTAGGCTCTGAAGCAGGGTCAGCAAACTTATTTTTCTGAGAAGGAAATATTTTAGGCTTGGTGGGCCATGCAAGTCTCTATCTTGAGTACACAACTCCACTGATGTAACGCAAAAGCAGCCATAGCCAATACATAAATGAATGAGTGTGGCTGTGATCCAATAAAATTTTCTTTAAAAAATTAGATGGCAGGCTGGCCCATAGGCCGTAGTTTGCCAAACCCTGCTCTAGAGTATTCTAAGTCCAGACTCCCAACACAAGCATTCTGCCCATAGCCACTCACTACCTTCTTAAGACTAACAGTCTTAAATCCAGTGACAGGAATCAATTGCTCATTAGAGTTCAAAGAAATTAATAATGTTTAACATAACTATTCTTTTACAAATTAGGAAAAACCCATTTGCTAAAGCAAATGCTTTAACAGTGCTAAAGTAGATGGAGCTAAAGCAAATGGAGCTTACAGTGTCAAATCTATTGTTATCTGGCCCATCCTTCTAAAGCAAATAACTCAATGCATAGCCTACAGATCTTTACAAATCTCAAAGGTAACACAACCAAGACAGAACTCTTAATCTCTCTCTTCCAGATTTCTCCAACTTAGGAAATGGTCCACTAGCTATAAGACAAAAATAGAGGCATCCTCTTTGATTTCTTCCCCTCGCCCCCCCACACTCTGATTTAATACAACTGTAAACAAACAAACAAACAAAAAAACAGCTATCTGATGTCACTTAGGTCTTGTTCTTGTTACCTCCTAAAGAAGCCTTCCTAACCAATCTAAACTAGCCATCTTAACTAACCTACCACCTTGTTTATTATCTGCACAGCGTTTACTTCTATCATATTCTCAGTTATTTTTTGTATTTATTTATTCACTTAGTGTCTGTTTTCTGAAACTATCCTGTCCCCACCCTAAGTCCCTATCACATGTACCTCTATGACCCCTGCCCTTGCAGAATGTAAGCCTCAGGATACAGGAGCCTTTTATGCTGGGCAGGACACTCTACCCCCAATGCCTACAACAATGTCTGGCACACAGTACATACTCAGTAAATACATGCATACACTTACTTAATGGATGAATGAATGAATCATTATCTAAAAGCCCATCTCTCTCAAATTTGTCCTAGAAAATGGGGTTCTTGAAGCTGTATAACTAACTAAGCAACAAGCTGGATTCTCACATATTATAACACATATAGTTAAGGACACTCTCATTTTTAGAGATGTGAATGTTACATCGTTTACCTCCCTTCCTTTGTATGTCACCAAAGCAGCCAGTGGTTTGGCATAAAATCTGCTGTAGGAAAATCCCAGGCAGCCGTACATACTGTTTGCTGTGAGCTTCAAAGCCTTCTGTCGAATGTCATACTGCAGGCCACACAAGGACAAAAGACAAACAATAATATTTTCAAGTGCTTAAGCATTACATTAGATGTCTTTCTAAATGACCAGTGAGGAGAAACCCTCAATATCCCTGGGGAAAAAAAAAAAAGAACTCTTAACACACCCAACCTGTCCTCCCAGAGCCACGATTTCCCTGACTTCCTAGAATGGAGTAAACATAATCCCCAAAGCTCCTGAAGTCAGAAGAATCTTGCCCAAATACAGTTTTGCAAATAGAGGCACCTTCCATTTTGAGGCACTTTCCTGTTCTTGAATGGTTTTCTACCCACGAATGTAAAACAGGCACTCATGCATTTGCCCACAGCAGCATGTTTAAATCATTGCCAGATAATCAAATTCTGAAAGCTGAGTCTGTCACTCAGATGTCTCTTAGTGAAGTTATACCTGAAGAACAAGGTCTGGATTTAAATCGTGCTGCTTCATTAGTTGTTTGACTTGCTTTCTCCGCTCTACCAGTTTCCGGATCTCTCTGGGCAAAATGCCCATTTCTAAGCCAGGATCCGGCAGCTCAGGGATCTGTTCTTGTTCTTCATCCTGATGAACACAACAGAAATTTCAGACAAATCAAACTTTCATGAAATACATTTCTAAAACACTTTGTGGAAGCTTTACCTCATGATCACATCTTGAAAAACTACTTTCTTGTAAAGGTCTATAATACATGGGTGGTAAAGAAAGAGCACAACAGGTTGCAGACCAAGCCAATACTGCCCAGTATCTCCCACCCCTCTAGGTAATGAGAAATGTTGACATCATGTAAAGGGGTGAATTTTTGCACATGCCCTCTCTTCTCTTCAACACGATTGAGGAGAAACATGTTTGGGAAAATTGTTTTTAAAATAAAAACACTAAAAGAGAGGCCTCTAGGATTAAAAAAAAACAGCAACTATTGTTTTAAGTCATGTATACTACCAAACAAAATGCTGTAATTTCTATGGAAAATCACAGCAATTACTATAAATGTTTTAGACTAAAAAAAATAAAAGTCTAAACATAAAAGCAGCAATTTTAAATATATTGTATTGATTATGCTATTACAGTTGTCCCATTTGCCCCTTCATTCCCCTCCACCCTGCATACCCTGTCCCACCCACATTCCCCTTTAGTTCATGGTCATGTGTCATAAGTTCTTTAGCTTCTACATTTTCCATACTATTCCTGCCCCCCCCAGCTATTTTCTACCTACCATCTATGCTACTTATTCTCCATAACTTTCCCCCCCTCTCCTTCTCCCACTCCCCTGTTGCTAACCCTCCATGTGATCTCCATTTCTGTGGTTCTGTCCCTGCTCTAGTATTTGCTTAGTTTTTGGTTTTGTTTTAGGTGTGGTTGTTAATAATTGTTGAGTTTGCTGTCATTTTACTATACATATTTTTTATCTTTTTCTTAGATAAGCTCCTTTAATATTTCATATAATAAGGGCTTGGTGATGATGAGCTCCTTTAACTTTACCTTATCTGAGAAGCACTTTATCTGCCCTTCCATTCTAAATGAAAGCTTTCCTGGATAGAGCAATCTGGGATGGAGGTCCTTGCCTTTCATGACTGGGAATACTTCTTTCCAGCCCCTTCTTGCCTGTAAGGTCTCTTTTGAGAAATTAGCTGACAGTCTTATGGGAACTCCTTTGTAGGTAACTGTCTCTTTCTCTCTTGCTGCTTGTAAGATTCTCTCCTTATCTTTAATCTTGGCTAATGTAATGATGATGTGCCTTGGTGTGTTCCTCCTTGGGTCCAACTTCTTTGGGACTGAGCTTCCTGGACTTCCTGGAAGTCTGTTTCCTTTGCCAGATTGGGGAAGTTCTCCTTTATTATAATTTGCTCAAATAACTTTTCCACTTGCTGCTCTTCCTCTTCCCCTTCTGGTACCCCTATAATTCAGACGTTGGAACATTTAAAGATGTCCTGGAGGTTGATAAGCCTCTCCTCATTTTTTTGAATTCATATTTCTTCATTCTTTTCAGGTTGTATGTTTCTTTCTTCCTTCTGGTCCACTCCACTGATCTGAGTCCCAGTTTCCTTCCCATCACTATTGATTCCCTATACATTTTCCTTTATTTCACTTAGTGTAACCTACATTTTTTTCATGTAATTTGTGACCAAATCCAATCGATTCTGTGAGCATCCTGATCACATGTTTTAAACTGTGCATCTGATAGGTTGGCTATCTCATTGACAGTTGTATTTGCTCTGGGGTTTCATCTGTCCTTTCGTTTGGGTTTTTTTTTTTTTTTTTTTGTCTCGTAGCGCTTGTTACCTAGTGAGGGGTGGAGCCTCAGGCGATTTCCGGAACCGGTTAGTCCACGTCGCTGTGCTACGATGACGACGCTGTACGCGGGGGTGGGGTCAGAGAAGGAACAGCGGGGGTTGCTCGCTCTCTGTCCGATCCGAGTGCCTTCTGCTGCTTCCCCCAAGCAAATTGGGCCTTTCTGGTACTGATTCCCGTGCGGGTGGGCTTGTGTATGTTCTAGGACCCCATGGGTCTCTCCAACAAACTCTCCTGTGAGGCTAGCAGTCTCTCACGACACCGCAACCCCCCCCCCCCCCCCCCCCCGGTGTTTTCAATCCGTGTTTTGAGGCTTTATTTCCCGGCGGCTGGAACTCTGGGTTGCGTAGTTTATCTCGCTCCCCAATTTTGCCTGGTTTATCTGTGTGTGAATGTGGGACCGCCTGGTCAGCCAGCCACCTCGGGCACCTCAACTGGGTCTGGCTGCTGCCACCCCATGCCCAGGGTCTGCCAGCCACCGCCTACATGCCCAGGGTCCATCTGTTGCCCTCTTGCACATCCGACGTCTGTCAGAGCAAACTTCTTTTAGCAATTGGGAACACATTTAAATAGGTCATGATATTTCTAAATGTTAACACATACAGGGGTGGGCAAAGTAGATCTATAGTTGCAAGTATATGAAACAGATTATTCTTGTATATTATTTATTAACATTGTATTATTTTCCACACAAACAACTGTAAATCTACTTTCTCCCATCCCTGTATATATTCCTTAGCATATATGTAGTACCTTTTATCTATAAATTGCTTGGTAACCAGTAGAATAGCAACATTTTAGAAAAGCAACCAGCTGTCTTCTGTATTAAAATTTACAGCAGGGAAAGCATTAGACCATTTTTCTCAAGCTTCCATTAGTTCTATTAACAGACTGCAAAGGAAAGCCAGACACATTTGCCCTTTCAAGGATTCAGAATTAAAAATAAACCTCCTGGCTGAAAGTATGTCAAGTCAATGCCACTTGATAACTCGGCTTTTTACAAAATATCTAATTTTATAAAGATCAATACCTTCCAATGAACAACCTTACAATAGTAGCAGGGGCTTACTGTTTTTCCAGTATAGCAAACGATGGTAAAAAACCTCTTAAAAAGATCTTGGTATACATTCCAATTTATTTACAGCAACTATGAAGGTTAGATAAAAAGTACACTGAAAAGATTTGCAGTCAGTAAATTTATAATCCATGGCCAGCTCTACCACCAACAGCATGGCACTAGCTGTTTGTTCTGAAGACCAAATGACTACGCAGAAAAACGAGACGGAACCTATAAACTGCTAGATGTATAGTATTTCATAGATGACCTCTAAGGTCCCTTCCAACTCTGAAATGATTCTACTATATATCCAGAATCCAAACTGGAAAGCTCAAATAAAACAGTAGCGGTGGAGAGGGAATGCTAGATCATAATTATGACAACGCTGACACCGTTGCAGGACAGAGCCCAGAGTATATCATTAATCAAATGCAGTCCCCACCTTTTGGAGATGTCTACCTAATACTGTCTCTGTAAAATTATCCTTTTGCCCCATAGAAAGGCCCATCCTTAGTAGCCATGTTTGTACTCCATGAACCCACTCCTGTGGTCACAGCTGATGGGACCAAGTGGACTAGACAAGCTTACAAGATTCTCTCTGCTGAGAGTATGGAACTGGGACTGAAAACCAGCTCCCAGTGGGAGGAACTGGTTTTAGTGCATGGAACTAAAAGACATGTAAATTCAGGAGCTAGGAAGCAAATACACATCTTCTGCCATGTGTACAAAGAAGCAGAGAAAAACCATATACAAAGATAGTATGTTAATTTATATTTTTTATTTTTTATGGCCACAGAATCAAATCTAACCAATTTCCCTACTGAGGGCCAATTGTATAAGCTTTATATATAAATTATTAAGCCCTACATAAAAGTGTTGACTGAAGGATCAGTGGTTAGATTAAAATCCATGTGAGAGAATTCAAAAAGATCCTTTTAAAAAGGTTGTTTAGTGAGTAGAATCATTAAGCAATGCTTTCATGGAAAAAATTTAAAAGACTGAAAATACCAAGTGCTGAAGATGATGGGGAAGAACTCACACACAAGGCTGATATAAGTGTAAAATGGCACAACTACTTAGGAAACCAACTGACAGGTTCCTTTGAAATCAAACATATACTTCCTACACAAACCAGCAAATCCACTCCCTAGATACTGACCACCCCCCCCCCATGAAAGCATACATCCACAAAGAGATCTATATAAGAATATTCACAGCAGCTTTATTAATAATAGCCGAAAACTGAAGACAATCCAAATGCTCATCTGAAGAGAATAAAGTGTGGGATATTCTTTAGCAGTAGAAAGGAAATAAGTACTGATAATGCAACAACATGGATGAATCTCAAAAACTATGTTGAACAAAAAAGCCAGACACAAAAGAGTGCATACTGTGTCACTCCATTTACAGGAAGTTCTGGAACAGGCAAATCGAAGCTATGGTGATAGAAGTCAGATCAATGGCTGACATATGGGAGAGGGGACTGACATACTAAAACTCACGGATGAAGCTAAGGCAGGACTTATAGGAAAATTTACCATTGTAAATATGTGTATTACAAGAGGAGATCTGAAATCAATCATTTAAACTCCTACTTTAAGCAACTAGAAAAGGAAGGGTAAACTAAACCAAATAAAGAAGAGAAAAGAATAAAGATTACAGCAGAAATAAATGAAACAGAGAACTAGGAAGCAATAGAGAAATCAAGGAAACCAAAGGTGCTTCTTTCAAAAAGACCAATAAAATTGACAAACCTTTGACTATAGCGACAAAAATCAGGAATAGAAGAGGGATATCACTACTGACCTTAAAGAAGTAACAGTGATTATAAAGGAATACCATAAACAATTTCATATCAACAAATTATATAACCTATATGAAATGGAGAAATTCCTAGAAAGACACACACAACTGAAACTGACTCAAGGACAAAAAGAAAATTGGGAAGGCGAGAGTAGTGGAGGGGAAATGGGGACAACTATAGCTGAACAACAATAATAGACAGATAAGGAAATCTGCAAAAACCTACAACAAGAGATTAAATTAGTAATCAAAAAAAGAAAAATATTAAGACCAGACAATTTTCACTGTTAAATTCTACAAAATAGTTAAATAATTAATACAAATCCCTCACAAACAAGACCTTAAAAAGAGAGGAAGAGGG
Source organism: Phyllostomus discolor (assembly GCF_004126475.2). NCBI lineage: Eukaryota > Metazoa > Chordata > Mammalia > Chiroptera > Phyllostomidae > Phyllostomus > Phyllostomus discolor. The sequence continues at coordinate 11,476,325 of NC_050198.1, read as the reverse complement.
AAGGGAAAGGAGGGGAAATGAAGGGAAAGGAGCAGAAAGGAGGGGAAAGGGAAATGTGGAAGGGAAGGAAAAGGAAAGGAAAGGAGGGAACACTTCCCAACTCATTCTATCAGGCCAGTATTATCCTAACACCAAAACCAAAGACATAAGAAAAGACAACTACACACCAACAGCCCTTATGAATGCAGACAAAAAACTCCTCAGCAAAATATTTATAAGTTGAATACAGCGACACAGAAAAAAGATCATACACCACCAAGACCAAGTGGGATTTATCCCAGAAATGCAGGTTGGTACAATACCCTTTTGTGATAAAGAACTCTCAACAAACTAGAATAAACTAGGAATAGAAGGTCCTTTATCAGGTTGAGGAAGCACCATCTATGGAAAGTCCATAGCCAGCATCATTCTTAATGGTGAAAGGCTGTATGTTGTCACCAAAGATCAGGAACAAGCCATGGGTGTCCGCTCATGCTCTTCTATGTAACATTGTACTGGAGGTTCTAGTTACGGCGGTTAGGCAAGAAAAAAAAAATATAAGGCATCCAGACGGGAATTTAAATGATCTTTATTCACAGATGACATAACTCTGTACACAGAAAATCCTCAGGAACCCACAAAACTGCTAGTACTAATGAATGAGTTCAGCAAGGCTGCAGGATACAAGATGAACACACAAAAATCAGTTATTTTTCTATACACTAGCAATGAACAATACAAAAAAGAAATCAAGACAATGAATTTACAGTAACATCAAAAAGGATGAAATATTTAGGAATAAATTTAATTTTAATTAGTGTAAGAATTGTACATGGAAAACTAGATAACATCATTCAAAGACATTAAATACAGGAATAAATGAAAAGACCCAATTTTCATGGATGGGAAGACTCGACATTGTTAAGATGATAATACTCCCCAAACTGATCTACAGATCCAATACAATGCCCATCAAAATCCCAGTAGCTATTTCTGCATAAATTAACAAGATGATTCTAAAATTAACGAATGTGATATATTTCCATATAATGAAATATTCAGCAGTAAAAAGAAATGAAATACACTTTCAAGATTTAACACAAATTTTGAAAACTGTATGCTAAGTGAAATAAGCCACACACAAAAGATCGCATATGATTCCATTTATAGGAAATATCCAAAACACACACATCCAGACAGGCAGAAAGAGTGGTGGTTGCTTGGACCTGCAAGGGGTGAAGGGAGTGAGGGAAGTCACCGGTAGAAGGTAGGGGGTCTCTCTGGGGAGTAATGAAAATGTCCTAATGTAAAATGTGGTGAAGGTTGCAAACTCTGTGAGTACACTAACAGCTATTAAATTGTACACTTCAAATGTATGAATTGTATGGTATGTCAATTACATCTCAATAAAGCTGTTAAATAAAAAAGGCACAAAAGTACCATACCTTGAGGGACCTTCTACCCAACCCTCCCCCCTTTGGGGGACCACTAAGAAAGGACATAATGTACCTTTCAGGAGAGAAAACTAAATGCTAACCCGTTTGGTTCTCTTCTTTAAGTACTACTTTTAATCTCGGTTTCAGGAGCCCCAAGTTGAACACCAACCTCTGTAACTCTCTGCACCTCTGAAGCAAGTCTTTGCACTGTTGTAAAACAAATGTTGAATTCTTGAATGATGGAAGGATATAAACTGTTGAAGTCCAGAAGCAAAATGAACTTATCATAAAATCCTGCAATAAAAAAGCCACATTATAAAGTCTTTAAAAAAAAAAACGGATTTAACCAAAAACATTACATTAGAAGCACTAAATGCTGAAGTATATTAGAAACAATATACTATCCAGAGCTCTGAGGTAGATGAAAAGTAAAAAGGAGTCAGCCTTACCACTCTACAAAAAATGACATGAACTAGAGTGAAAACTCAGGTCACAAAAAGAGATTCTCTCTTGCCTTGAAACCAGCTGCAACTGGCTCCTTCCCCAGAAGTTCCCAAAGGGCACCATTATGACAGGCAAACAGCTTCCCGTATCTATTACTATAGACACATTTATTTCAAAAAAATGCGAAATTCTCCTTCAAGCAAGCATTCCCTCCCACCTCTGCTCCAAAAATATTTAGCAAGCTCTACCACAATGAGTGGTTATCTATATATTTTTTTTACTATCAAACTCTCAAAGAATAAAATGAGCAGTACAGTTACCTATACACGAACAGTGCTAAAACAGGATAAGAGATGCGTATGTCAGTACTGGAACGATCCACCCTTTTTACTTGCAAATGGTGAACAGAAAGGTACTATACTTCTCTAGGACATTTACAAAGAGTTTTCTTCACCTTACGAAGAAACTGAATAAAAGTAAATGTCCACTAATAAGACAATAATTCTAACAACAAACATATTAAAAGCTTACTCTGTGCTGGGCACTACACTAAACAATCACTTTTAGTCTTTAAATCTCTGTGGTAGATATTATTCTTATCTCCATTTTACAGAAGAGGAAACGAAGGCTTACAGAGGTTAAACAGGAAGCCCAAGTTTATATAGCCAGAATTCAAGCCCAGATCTACCTAACACCAAAGGACAACTGGACTACTGATCTGCTTCATTACAACAGATTAATTTAAAATGTCTCCTACTCAGAGCTCAAGTTACTTGATAAAATTCACATTAATTCCTGCACAACAATGTGAATATGCTTAACACCACTCATCTGTACACTTAAAAATGATTAGGATGCTAAAAAAAAAGATTTTCTACTCTGTGTACCACAAAACATCTTCTTTGTATTTCATAACAAAAAAAGTTATTCTCCTGTTATAAAAGATGTTCAGTTTGGTGGTTACTGTCTAAACTTTTTGATTTTGCCATTCAATGTAATGTTATTTGAGGTCTATTTGCTAACCTATAAGTCATGTCTTCCAGTTTCTCAAGCCTAACTTTGCATTAAGAAATTCCTTAACACCAGGGCAAGCCAGTTCAATGCCCAACCTTACCGACTTTAGGATCCAATACCAAGCCTCCAGCATAAGCTGCTTTTTTACGTCCTTTCTTGTATTTATTGGCATCTCCATCAATGTCTTCATCTTCATCTCCCTAATATCAAATGCAAAGATAACTTCACCAGTCATCAACTAATTATCTAATTAAGAAGACTGAGGGAGGTGGGGAGGGCTGGGGGAGTTGGCTGGGATGGGAATAAAAAACAGAAAACTGTACTTGAACAATAAAAAAAAAAAAGAAGTTTTATGATCCCCTCCTTTTCCAAATGCAGTATACAGTTTAACAAACATTCTTTACTTTTAGTTAATGGTCCTACCTGTGGGGAAAGACTGTTATTATAATTTGTTCATGAAGCCAAAAGAATGCCAAGCATGGTAGTTACAAAAACAAATACACCGCAGAGCTAATAAATATGCAAATTTTATTTTAAAATTTTTCTGAATTCATAGAAACTCACTTTTTTAAAAATGAATGGATACTAGAAATACAACTCTTCATATTATGTAAAAATTGAGATTGTAGGAGTCCCCTTAAATCGTTAATATTCATGATGTAAAAATACAAAATTAGTTTATGTAGATATTAACATTATTCTCATTATTAATATGGACACCTTAAAATAAGTAGGTCCAGCCCTGGCCAATGTGGCTCAGTTCATTGGAGCGACGTCCCTGTGGACCATAGGGTTGCAGGTTCCATTCCTGATTGGGGTGCGTATGAGAAGGCAATTACTGTGTCTCTCTCACATCGATGTCTCTCTCCCTCTTGCTCGCTTGCTCTGTCTCCCCCCACCCTCCTTCCTCTCTGTCTCTAAAAGCAATGAAAAAATGTCCTTGGGTGAAGATAAATTAAATAAATATGTCCACACTGAAAATTTATTCCCAAGTAGTTAATTGTCAACATTCAACGCCACAGTGGAAGTCAAATTTCTCAAGTCAATAGTCCCTATACCAATTGTGATAATGTACATAAAACAAGCAAATACAAGAACCTGAACCATTTTAACATTAAATTCCCATTCTGAAACAACTGCTATCAGTGCCAATAGAACAGCAGCTAAGTTTTAGTTCCATTGTGATGGAGGCCACTGTGGAAACCCGGCTGTGGTGACCTTAAATCCTACTACTATGTAAAAATGTAACAATGCAACACAAAAATAAAGGCTCACAGGTTTAAGGAAATAAAAGATATAATTGGCATGTAACTTTGGGTAGGGCTAAGGTGGCAAAATGCTTTCCATGTATGGTCACCCATCAGAGAGACCTAATGCCTCCCTCAAAGAATTTCCCATTTCATAATTTTTAAAAAGATTTTATTTATTTTTAGGGAGGGGGAAGGAAGGGAGAAAGAGAGGGAGAGAAATATCAGTGTGTGGTTGCCTCTCATGTGCTCCCCACTGGGGACCCAGCCCACAACCCAGGCATGTGCCCTGACTGGGAATTGAACCAGCGACCCCTTGGCTCACAGGCCAGCGCTCAATCCCCTGAGCCGCACCAGCCAAGGTCCTATCTCATAATTATTATCTGTACAGAGAAAAAGTGGAGAAGGAAATGACCACACAAACACAACAGAATAAACTTGACTCAGTTTCTACAGTATACAGGGGATTAATTATTTTGTCACATTTTATCACAGCAAAAAAAAAAAAAATCTATAAGGTAATAAAAGGGGGGGATAAGAAAAGGCAAAACACCATACAATTTTAGACCAACCAGTTTTTGCTGAGGCTTCCTGAAAATCTGCTTGTCGGGCACAATATAGTTGTTTTCATAAAATGCATGAAGCAACAAGAACTCATTACGCTCAGCTCGTCCACCCATCAGCGTCCTAGACTATTAAACAGAATTTCTTTTTTGAAATTTGAGCTCAAAATCACAACAAACAAGAGCAACTTTGACTTGGTAAATTTAATCATAGCACCTGCTTCAAAATCATTCCTCTTAACAAGGGCTGTTTTTTTTAAGGGTACTAAATTATTTCTAGCATTTTCTCTAAGCATTATAGTTAAAAGGAGACAAAGAGAGCCTAAAATACTGACAACTCGGGCTATTTCTTTACTCCCAAATGGACCATTCCACAAATGAAACACATCCAGATGTTAGAGATGATCCTTATGTTCACCCAAATTTCAACATACTGCACCTGGTTTTACTCCCCTTCTCCCAACCAGTTCTTCATTTTACAAAAGAAGCCCAGCTTTCAGAATACAAGTTACTCATTTTATAAGGATGAATTTAGACTCATTATCATGTAACAACTACCCCAAGAAAACACTGAATTCAACAGGAAATGCTTTTCCCCCCTCCCTAAGTTAAATTTACCATAATGTTCCCAGCGATGTTAGTGATCTGCAATGCTAATGGAAGAACATTTAGCTCACACATGATCTGCAAAATGAACCTGGCATCTTTCCAGGTGTGTTCCAACAGGTACAACAGATGAGAAGATTCACTGTACAGAAAAGTAAGAATGAAACAGAATCAAGTAATTAAAAGAAACAATGGCTATAATCAGAACTTCATAAAATACTACAAAAATTTCTGGTATAGGTAACCAGAGCAACGTCACCTTGGCTTTGGAAATATTTTAAAATAAGGTTGGTATAAAGCTAGTAATTCACTCATGACATTGATCCCAGTGCCTTTCTCCAAATCTCAAAAAAATCCCACAAGGATAAAGTTACGTGTTAACTGCAACCTGAAAACCACCTGAATCCTTTCATTCATCTAGTAAATATTCATTCATTCATCTAGTAAATATTTCTCGCTTGCCTCCTATGTGCCAGGTATCCTGCCCTCAGGGGACTTCTGTCCTCATGGGGAAGACAGAGTATATCAATATATGGTATGTGATATAATGCTAAGCTAGAAAGAAAAAAATAAGAAGTAAATGGAATATTATCAGGAGAAGAGGCTGAATTTTCAGTTAGGGAACCAAAGAGTTCACTGAGAATAACTGGGTATCTGAGGGAAGAACATTCCAGGCAGACAAAACAGTACTTTCAAAGGCCCTGACAGGGGCCTTTGAGTGCGAATCTGACAGTTCTAGGACCAGGAAGGCGACCAAATGGCTGAAACAGAATGACAGAACAGAAGATAAGGACAGAGTTAATGGCAGAGACACACTGAACAGGACCTTGTAAGTCAAAATAATATGACTTTGGTTTTTACTCTGAAACAGAAAGTCACTGGATGATTTCAAGCGGAGTGCCATCTGTGACTTAACTTTAGCAGGGTAATCTGGTTCTGAGGTTGAGAACAGAAAGCAAAGTGTCAAGGGCAAAAGCAAGGAGACCAGTGAGAAAGGTAATATAACACCCAGTTAGCCAGGGGAAAGAAGGGTAGTGGCTCGGCCCAGGGTGAGTTCAATGGAAAAGAAAACAAGTGGTCAGATCTAGACATATTTTGAAGATAGAGCTGTCAGAATTACCTAATGGAAAGAATGTGAGATATCAGAGAAAGGAATCATGAATACCTCAGAGGTTTGGGGCCAAGGATGACTTAGGAGGTTTCCAGCAGTGTGGAAAAAGAAAGAGTAACCATAAGTAAAGGAAAGACACAAGAGGAACCTAGTGGAACAGATCAGGGGCTCAAGTTAAACGGGAGGTTCGTATCAGACACCAAGTAGAACAGGCTGATAGACACAGGAGTCTGGACTTCAAGGGAGAGGTCTAAGCTGAAGGTATGCAGGTGGGAGGCATCAGCACCCACACGGAATTGAAACTTCTGAGACTCGGTGAGATCACCTAGAGAAAAAGTGCAGTCAGAAAGAGAAGCAATCCAAGGACTTGGGAGGTATGGGAAGAAAACAAGGAGTGGCCCAAGGGTAGAAAAAAACTTTATTTAAGAAATAAGTGCCAAGTTTCAGTTATACAAAATACTAGAAATCTGATGGATAGCAATGTGACTACAGTTAACAATATTGTATCATATACTTAAAATGTGCTAAGACAGTAAGTCTTTAATGGTCTCGCCATACAGAAAAAGTAACTGCAATGTGACAAGTTAATTAGCTTGACTGTGGTGAATAATTCACATGGCATGTGTATATCAAACATCAAGTTGTACACTGTAAATATATACATTTTGTGTCAATTTTACCTGAATAAAACTGGAAGAAACAACTGAGCATTATCTCTAAATAACAATTTCTCAGTTTTTATATTTCCAAAATATTTCCACTAATTCCCGAATTTGTGAATTAAGGGTGGAAACATAAAAATCCCATCAATTTCCAAAATGCTCTTAGGATACATCAAGATGGTGTCAAGTGAGGGAGACAGAGATAAACTGATCAAATCAGAATAATTCCAAAGGCAAAATAGTTCAATTTATTATCAAAGTAATGGAGATGGTGGTGACAACACGAAGACAATTTCCCCCTCCATGGCACCACATGCTCCGAAGGACGGTGCTGGCATCTTGCTTTTGCTAATTTTAAGACAAATTCTAAAGCATCTGGGATCATACCTGTACATATTTCGTATATTTTCCATTGGGATTGCAACCCTTTCAGCTTTCAGAATCTTTTGAACGAGTTCAGACAAATGGTAGCTTTTACAACGAATTAATTCCTTTGCCGAAATTTCCACATCACAGACCATTCGGCCACAGGTAGCGCTTCTTTCACCAAATCCACTCCTGCCCTACAAAGGGAGGACAAAAAGAAAACCCCATGAAAAGCAGACACTGAGAACACTTCGTGCTAACTTGCTTTGAAGCTAGCCCCGAAATTACAATGACTAAACCATTCATGCAGCCACCAATCAAATAGTTTGGAACGACACTTTTCTAGGTACTCAGATATAACAGTGAGCAAAACAGAAAAGATTCCCAATCTCACTTGAAATATACAATTAAAAATAGATATCATAAACAAGGTATTATATACTTTTAGGGGTAACAAGTATATGGAAAAGTGAAAAAGTAGAGCAGGGTGAGGGGAACAAGGAATCTGGGGGAGCTGCATCTTAAATGGGGTGGTCAGGGCAAACTTCACCAAGAAGATGCCATATTAAAAAAACCTTGAAGAGGATAAGGAGTAAGTTTAGGCAATTGTTCTGATGAAGTGTTAATAAGTACTCTTATCACCTCAAAGACACAAACAAGAGCAGGAGCCCCAATTCCAATCCATAGCAAGCAGAATCCTCTGGAGAGCATTATAAAAGGTACAGATTCCTAGATTCTCTGATAAGACAACATGCCCATTTTATTTATAGACTTTAAGTAATCTAAGATTTCAAGCATTGAGCAGTATCAGGTTTAGGAAATAAAGGTGCTTCATACAAAACCACCAAAATCTCCCTAAGTGAAGCAAGCAGATAGAGTGAAAGTACATGGGCTTTAAAAGGGTCAGATGGGACTGGGTTCGAAAAACTCAGTTGTTTCCCTGACTATGATTCTGAACCAGTTCTGTTACCCCTGTGAGAGGTAACTAACACAGAACACACTTAGCCCATTGCCTTCTTATGCATTCAGTTGTCGGCTCCCTCTCATTCTTCCTTCCCATGCTGATCACAATCGATGATTTCTGAGCCCAGCAATCCGCTCTAAGGGCTAATGCTTTGGTACTGCTGAAGTGGAGGTAGCATATATGTGCTCTCTCTACATTTTAACAGCTAATTTTTAAAATTACCAGTAGCTTTTACCAATAAAATGCTGGATTCAAAGGAAAAGATATTTAGTGCCCAAGTTAAAACGTCCTATCACAAGACAATCAAGTCCTAGTCAAAGCATATAAAAAGTCAAAGAAAAAAGCAAGATTTTGAAAATTATTTTACCCCAAGCTTTGGCATGTTGGATCGCTTCAGTCGACCTATCTTTGACCAGTAAGGAACTTTGCAAACATTAATTCTCTGCAGTAACACTTCCAGTTCGAATCCGTAAATATTATGACCCTAGTCGGAAAAAGAAGGCAGCCAATAATATATCCAACACAAATTAGAGGGTTTAGCTTCGTATCCACAGAATTTCTTTGTCCTTTCTTTTTCTGGTCTTTAACAGAAGGCATCATGAGCTTACCTCCAATTGGGGTTTTCTTCTTCAGGAATTTATTCAGCAGTGGCATTCATTAGCCTTGACGTTCCCAAGGCTGCTCAGCAGCCTGCTGGAATACACTTGATCTCATCCTAATTGATGCACGCTTCATATCATGTCTTAATTTGCAGCTCATGCCTCATTGTCTCAGAGGCAAATGAAAATTCTAATGTTCACACTTTTTCTGTGACTAGTAAAAGCTGTATTCAAACAATTCCATTTTACTTCCTTAAAAACCAAGAATCTTGTTTGTAGTGTGTGACATTTACACATATACTCCTAGAAAACTCAGGAAACTGAATGTAGTTTCTTCCTAAAGAACTGAGTTTAAACATTACTGATCTAGACTCTTAATCAATGTGCAACAAAGTAACTAACCAATACCACTCAACAGTTGAAAAAGAAACTTGTAAAAAACAAGGACACAAAACTATACCAAGTAGAAAATATCTCAAAAATGTAACCAAATTTTCCATGTCTATAATGATAGTTTCCATCTTGTGAATAATACACTTCACTGACTATGCTTATTAAAAAAGCTAGATAAAGTTTACAATAAATCAGATCAGTAAATAGATTTACCTGTTATTAATTTTAATTATAAATATATTCTGCTATATATGTATGGCAGTTTTATCTATTAAGACACCTAACGGACGTGAGGATGTCTCATTTTCAAACTATCATGCCTGGGATCAGGGACTCAAACCCATGTCAGGATTCTCCCCTACACCACTTTGGATTCTCACTCAAAGACTTGGCTCTAATATCCTACCCAAGACCAGCTACCCTAAGCACCATGACATCTCCTTGGGGTGCAAGAGACAGACTACCAGTGGAGATAGTGAGGGTCTAGTGCTAAGCTAGAGCACCAGGATAGGGTGCTGTGAACAGAATCTTCCTGACACTTTCAACATAGGACCTGAAATACCCTAAGGCAGGGGTGTCAAACTCATTTTCACCCAGGTTCACATCAGCCTCATGGTTGCCTTCAAAGGGCCGAATGTAATTTCAGGATTGTATGAGTGTAATTACCCCTTAACTAGGGGCAAGGGGCTCCGTACTGCCGCCAGGTAGAAACAAGGTGCCGGGCCAGATAAAATAAGGTAGAGCCTTTTGTTTGCCACCTGTGCCCGAGGGAAGTGTGTGCAAAGACACAGGTAATAACCTACAGGCTCCCGTACTTTGGCTACACCACTGTCAGGAAAGGAATTGAACAGCAAAAATGAATGCAGAGAAATACATGGCAACATGTTTGCAAGGCTTCGATGTAACCAAATTACCAATAGCACATTTCAAATATAAGCATTTATATCTTACTTTCCTCCCAAAGCCAGAAAAAAAAAAAAAGACAAAAGGAAGGACTCCCATTGAGGAGCCTACAAACTAAGGAAGGCCAGAGGAAACATAAAACAAAATGTTGCTTTACGATTCTTAAAAACTGGGGTAAATGCGACAGCATGGATAGACCTAGAGGGTACTATGCTATGTGAAATCAGTCAGAGAAAGACAAATACCATAGGATTTCACTTGTAGTGGCATCTAAAGAAAATAAACAAACAAAACTGAAACAGACTCATAAACGCAGCAAACCAGTGGCTGCCAGAGGGGAGGAGGGTTCGGGACTGGGTGAAAGAGATGGAAAGTATTTAAGCACAAATTGGTAGTTACAAAATAGTCATGGGGATATAAGTACAACATAGGAAATACAGTCAATAAGACTGCAATAACTATGTATAGGTACTAGAAACATCCAAGGGAACAGTATGTAAACTACATGACTGTCTAACCACTAAGCTGTACATCTAAAACCAATACAAAATAAAAAGTAAAGTAAAAAACCAAAACAACTCATTGAATTACTACCTTGCTATCTTGTGGGAAGCACACCCTGTCATCAAGAGAGAAAAAAAAAAAAACAGATTCCTAGCCCTGAGCTCTCAAAGAAATGTATCAGAGATCCACTGAGCTCATAAACTGAAAATCCTGGGATTGCTATGCAGCTGGGCCACTAAGCCAAAATTTTGGAGAAATCAACTGCTGACCCAAGCTTATCAACTTACAGGCTGGTGGTCTAAGTGCAAATAACTGGGGCAGCATAAACTTCAATAATTATTCATGAGTTGCCTTTCCAATAGAGAAAAACACTATCTCGTTTTGTAGTGGGGTCCAATTTTTTCCTCCTTTCTGTTAGCAGCAAGGACAGCAATGACCACCAGTCCATAGGGTCCGTTCACTCTGAAAAGATTCTTTGCTGCTCAAAAAGTACCAATTCAGTCACCATGAAAACAACTAAGGACTGAAGAGCTTCCCCGCGCCATGATCAAACTCTACTTACCACAATGATATCAGGATCAATTTTGTGAACTTTAGCAAGGAAAAAACCTAGCAGTGTCCTTTCTGTTGCGGCAATCTCAACCTTCACCTTCTGTTAGATAAAAACAAATCAGTCACTTACTCTTTACTGTCAAGTACTATACCTTAGCTCCTTCAAGCAGGGCAAGATTTCTTTGGCTTAAAAGAAACCATCCAGGTCAAAACTAAATGCAACAATGAAATTCCTGCTTTTAGGTTTTGCCTTCCTTATACATAGTCTCTTAGGGGCTAGTGATAAGAGTATCAAGGGAAAAAAAATTAAGTATTGAGCACTACCAAGTGCAGAAACACCCCTCCACAGGGTCACGCTTGTGCATCTGGATACATTTCATACATATGAATCAGAGTACCTATCAAAAATATTACCTACTCTCTTATATAATCCCTGGTAGACTTCACTCTTCATGTATTTACCACATAAAGAAGGTCCAAGGATTGTGTAAGTTAATATCAAATGGTGGTGTAAGAATCTATAAATAAGAAACTAGAGTGAAACCAATCACACATTTCAGAATTACAAGTATCTTAAATATAAATAAAACCTATCTTCACACAAAAGGCTTCCACTTGGATTACTAACTACAAATCAGGTGTTCAAAAGACTCTCCTTTTATTTACTGAGACTCTTCTAAAATGGAAGTTGATGACTATATATTTTCTATAACTAGTTTGGCTAAAAAACATCAGTGTGACTCGAATGAATTTTCCTACTTGGATAGGTAATTCCGGGCACTTCACAAATAACAGCCTGGTCTGAAAGCACCACCAGGCTACTGGACTTCTCAAGCTGATTTAAAATAAGTAGAACCTGACAAGGTTGCTAACTTTTAATTTTGTCAAGTAAGAACACTAAAAGAACAAAAGAAACCTACATATTTACCAGCACCATCATTTCATAAAAGAAACCACATACTCCCTCAAAAAGAAATCCTTTACGTTGAATACATTTACTTCTGAGGGAAAAAATCACTACATTACCCAATTCACCAACCCACCCCACTCATTTTATTAAGGGCCCGTGGAATATACTGAGAGTAAGCTTCTTCATGAAGTACACTGGGGCTTAGAGATCACTTATCAATTGGGACAAGCCTGCATCAACCTTTCCAATACATGTCCCCTTTAATATCCACAGCATTCACTTGGCTCCCTTTAAGCTGGGCTGGGGAAGGGTACAGAACTCTAAAGCTTTACAGTTTCCCAAAACAGTAACCACATGATCGTGCATTTTGGAAAAGCTTCCTAGTAAGCTATCTAAAAGAAAGTTTGAGCCTATCCATCTATTCATACACTGTAGAATCCCACTATTTTCAGGTGGTGAAACATTTAAACATTGCTAAATAATTTTTCTAGTTTTACATTTCTAATACATTTTAATGGATTAATGTCACACTCCAATACAGTAAGAATAGAGGCGACCAATTCACATAAAAATAATGTTTCCATTAATCCACACCAGCCTCCTTTTCTCAATCTAAACAGATGCTTCATATTTAAGAGAAATAAATAATGAGTTCTTTACCTTTTTCTTTATGTCTTCACCAAAAGCATATGGAAAAATACAGTCCTTTGGTTTAGACACAACTGTAAGAAGGAAAAAATAAAGATTCCAACACACATCTTAGCCAATTTCAGGTACATATACACTGAATGTTTCTAAATAGAAACTATCTTAAATATAAATTCCCCCCAATCTCTGAAGAATTAAGAGAACCAAGTATTTCCACTGGTCATGTTGTTGGACCGCAAAAGAAGAGCCAAAACAAATAATCCTAAAATTTGTACGGAACCACTAAAGACCCCCAATTGCCAATGCACTCTTGAAAAAGAATAAAACAGGAGGCATCACCCTACCTGGTTTCAACTGTATTGCAAAGCTACAGTTATTAAAATCATGTGGTACTGGCATAAAAACAAACACACAGATCAACAGAACGGAATGGGACGTGCAGAAATAAACATGCATACGTACATATGCATTACATGTATCGTCAATTTATTCATGACAAAGGAGCCAAGAAGAAATGGTGCAGGGAACATGGGACAGCTGCACGCATAAGAATGAAACTGGACTACTATTGTACACCATATACAAAAACTAACTCGAAATGGTTTCAAGACTTGAACATAAGACCTGAAACCATAAAACCCCTAGAAGAAAACATAGGTCGGTAAGCTCCTTGATATCAGTGTTGGTGATCATTTTCTGGATTTCACACCAAAAGCAAAGGCATAAGCAGCAAAAATAAATAAGCAGGACAACATCAAACTAAAAAACCTTCTGCACTGTGAAGGAAACAATCAACAAAATGAAAAGGCTATCTACCAGATGGGAGAACATATTTGGAAATCATATACCTGATGGGGGTTAATAGCCAAAATATATAAAGAATACAACTCAACACCAAATGAAACCAAACAATCCAATTAAAAACAGGCAGTGGATCTGCATCGACATTCCTCCAAAGAGGACATACAGATGGCCAACAGGTACCTGAGAGGGTGCTCAACATAAGTAATTATCAGGGAAACGCAAATCAAAACACAGTGAGATTACTTCACACCTGTCACAATGACTTATAAAAAAGATAAAAAGTAACAAGTGTTAGCAAGGATGTGGGGAAAACGGGCAAGTCTCGTGCACTGTTGGTGGGAATGTAAATCTGCGCAGCCACTACAGAAAACAGTATGGAGATTCCTCAAAAAATTAAAAATAGAACTACAATATCATCCGTCAATTCTACTTCTGGGTATTTACCTAAAGAAAATGAAAACACTGACTGAAAGGAAATATGCACTCTTATGTTCATTACAGCATTATTTACAATAGCGAAGACATGGAAGCAACCCGAGTGTCCACTGATAGATGAGTGGAAAAAGAAAATGAAATATTATTCAGCCATAAAAAGAAAGAAATCTTGACGTTTGTGGCAACATGGATGGACCTGGAGGGCATGACATTAAGTAAAATAAGCCAGACAGAGAAAGACAACTTATTTCACTTACATGTGGAATCTAAGAACAAAAAGAAACTGAACTCATTGGATACAGGGAACAGATTGGTGGTTGCCAGAGGAGGGGGTAGGGGAGTGAGTGAAATGACAGAAGGGAATCAGAATGTACAAACTTCCCGTTATAAAATAAGTAAGTCATGGGGATGTAATGTACAGCTTAGTGACTACAGTTACTAATACTACTATTATATACTGCATATTAGAAAGTTATGAAGAGATTAGATCTTAAAAGTGTTCATCCCAAGAAAAAAAATGTGTAACTATGTATGGTGACAGATGTTAACTAGACTTACTGTGGTGATTTCACAACATATACAAATACCAAATCATTATGTGGTATACCTGAAACTAGTACAATGTTACATGACTATCTCAATTATTTTAAGTTTAAAAGATTAAATCTAAAAAAAAATAGCCAAACACAGAATCCTAACTCCCTACAATTGCTAAAACTGCTTAGATAAAACATTTGCTATCCATCTAAGTCAAAAAGGAGGATGTTTATCAGCCTTTACCAAAGGAAATGCCCCCCCACCACTGTAAGCTGCAACCAGCATACAATGGAGAAACTCAGTCCAGCCTTCACAAAGCTGGAAAAGTAAAGATGACCAAAGCTTCCCTCACCATACCATAAGTTCCTTGCCATAGCTGTTCACAAAGTGACATACACAGAGGAGGTTAAGTAAATGTATATTGAGATAAGCTAACAATTACTCTCTTCCACATATTTTCCAGGTTATTCTCATCATTTTTCCCCATGTATTCCACCTCACTTAAAGAGTAAACTTTTGGTATGTATTTCACAATATATAGAAATCAAGCCTCCTGCTACACAGCTTAAACTTACACAATGAGGTATGTCAATTATCTCTCAAAAAAACTAGTAAAAAAGGGTACACTCCACAATAATAACAGCACGCTTTCTTCTGTGCTTGTTTCCTGAGTCCCACTCTCCTAACCCTCCTCAAGAGACTAGACAGGAGGTGCTACCCCAGTTCGTGTGTTTCTGTGCTGGAAAAAAATCTAGGATCAAATTGTATTGTGCCTTTAAAAAAACAGCGGTTACTTAACTGGCTAAGCTGTTATCATGGAATATGCCAGAATGGTCCTTGGAGCCTGACTCTGAGCATGCAAAATCTGTGGGACTGTTTCACCCACTGACTTTTACACATAGCACAACCCAATGGCAATTTGATACTACTGTAACTCCCCCCAAATAGGTTAAATATTCCTTTATTCCTTGGCATCTGCCCTCATCACAGAAAACTTTGGACAGGCTTTTATGATGGGCTTTTGAAATGACATCATGAAAAACAGTTAACCCAGGAAAAAACTACTCCACCCCAACAGACTAACCACTAGAACAGAAACAATGTCTCAAAGTGCCTCCTGAGTTCTCTGAGAACAAAACAAACCAGCTGAACCAGAGGCAACCAATCCAATAAAACACTCACTACTCCTGAAAACATTTAAAAAAAAAACAAGTTACTGATCCAACAGCTGGGGAAAAAATAAGCAAGACTATCAAGGCATTAGTAAACCCGGTAAAAAAAAAATACATACCACAGAAGTGTGACTGAAAGGGAGGCTGTGGCGGCGCTTTATCTAATGCAAAGCTGTGATGAACCAAAGCTGCCACAGCAATAATCTGCACACAAAGGAGGAAAAAAAGTCACTTATCAAACACCTACTACACATTCTGCATTTTCAACAAAACCACCAAGGATATTAAAAGATACAGACTTGACTACATGTGGATATTTTCAACTTTTTATTAGGAGAGCATTTAAACAAAAAATAGAATAAAGTCACCCCTCATATACCCATCACCCAGCTTCAATTATCAACTCATCTGTACCCCTATCCACTTCCTGCCTCCCCCCAGATTATTTTGAAGCCAAGCCCAGACCCATCATTTTATGCAGGAATATTTCAGCATGTACCTCTCAACCTTGACGCCATGGACATCTTAGGCCAAATAATTCTTCGCTGTGGGGACCATCCTGTGCACTGGGCGATGTGTACAGCAGCATCCCTAACTGCCAACAGCACTGCCCCCCGCCCACCTCCTATCCTGAAGTTGTGACTACCAAGAACGTCCCCAGGCACTGAAGGCAAAAAATCCCTCCCCTCTTTAAAAAAAATAAGACATTTTAAAAATGTAATACAATCATTTCAGATAGTATGGTTAACAGGAATTCCTTAAAATCATTAAATACCCAGATAGGATTCAAATTGTCATGTTTTCCCAACTATTTCAATTTTATTTACTGAATAAGGCCTATCTATACTTTCTTTGCAAGTGGCTAGTAAATAAAACTATAGGTAGAACCCCCTCCACACACACATCCCTATTGTTTCCCTGAAATTTATTTGTTGAAGAGACTGGGTCGTTTGTCCTGTGGAGTGCCCCCATGGTGTGGATTCTGCTGCCTTTATCACAATAACGTCACTTAACATGTCCCTTTGTTTTTGTACTGCCTATAAATTCACAGTTAAATCCAAAGGTTCGCTCAAACTCAGGTACAATTTTTTGGCAAGAATACATTAGCAGTAATACTGATTACTTCTACCACAAGACACAGGCACATTATGTGTGATTCTGTCTGTCTTAGTGACATTAGCAGCCACTGGTGACCAGTGTCTAAATCCTCTATTTCACTAGGGATTGCAAGTGTCTAATGGTCAACTTTTCCTTCATCATTTATTGGCTAGAAACCTGTGAAGAGAAACTCCCCCATAAGAATTATTTGGTTAGCTAAGGTAGAATATATGTTCAAAAGTCAAGATAAATGCATGATTCAATCCCTTCACTGATCCGTTTTTACCATAATGAGTTGATTCCCTAGCTTTTTTCACTGGTGACCAGTGTGGTTTTAATAGTGTTTACAATATCATTATGAACTCACCTGTTTGAATCTGTCACAGTTATTCTTATCCATGCTCAAACTGTCCCATCTTGGGCCCATAGGAAAGTCTTCAAGTTGACTCCTGAGTCCTTCTGACATTTCTTAGACTTTCATAACATTGCTTTCTAGCATAAAAAAATACTCCAGCCCTGGCTGGTGTGGCTCAGTGGACTGAGCACTACCCTGTGAACCAAAAGGTCACTGGTTCGATTCCCAGTCAGGGCACATGCCTGGGTTGTGGTCCAGGCCCCCGGTTAGGTCTGTGTGAGAGGCAACTGGTCAATGTACCTCTCGCACATCAATGTTTCTCTCCCTCTCTTTCTCCCTCCCTTCCCCTATCTCTAAAAATAAATAAATAAAATTTAAAAATATATCGGTGGAAAAATAATACCAAAATTCTGCTGTTAAAAAGATCCCCATCAATGTCAAAAGGACTTAGAAGCAAACATAAAGAAAGTCCCAATGACCAATGAAAGACAAATTTAAGCATCAAAAATAACAATGATGAATGCAATAGACTGAACATACTGAATGTATATAATACACATGAGTTCATAATATTACACAAAAGAGGAAGCAAAAACAAGTAACAAAAATAAATAAATAAATAAATAAATGGTCGGTCAACACTGTATATAATAATGTAGGCTCCTGACTTCCTACTCAGATAATTGGCAATAAACAGAAGTTCACATTTCTCTCATCTTTCCTGTATAAACTACTACAGCATAACCAAATATAGTTAATGAGGAAGTGTTAATTTTATATTTAGTTTATAAACATTCTAATATTTAACATGTTTAATAAACATGGAAATGACAAAATTAGAAAACTACACTTTTATTGGGTTGGCCAAAAAGTTCATTTAGTTTTTTTCCACGCGATCACTCTAGGAGTATTTAGTTGTCTTTAACTTCATTCAAAACAATTTTGTTAGACTGTATTGTTACAGCTGCCATATCAGAGTGCATTTTAAAAAATTATCAAAATTGTTGAATTTTTGTGCAGCCATTTTAATATTGAAGATAGAAGAAAATATGAAACATTTTTGGTGTGTTATGCTTTATTATTCAAGAAACCAAAAAATGCAACTGAAATGCAAAAAAGGATTTGTGCAGTGCACAGAGAAGGTAAAGGTACTATGACTGGTCAAACACATCAAAAGTGGTTTGCAAAGTTTCTTGATACTATTGACATTTTGGCCAAATAATTCTCTGCCATGGGGCTGTCTTATGCACTGCAAGATGTTTAGCAGCACCCCTGGCCTCTAGCCACTAGAAGCCAATAGCAGGAGATAGCCGGCATACTCAAAATACCCAAATCAATCAAGTTACTGGTAAAAATGAAAAAGTTGTCTTTTACAGAAAAAAAATGGACTTTTTGGCCAGCCCAATCCAACTCCTAATGAAATAACTAATTCATGCAAAAATCACTAACAAAGGAAGCCATCAAATGAATGGTTCTCATCTGGGAACAATTTTGCCCCCCACCCCCAGGGGACATTTAGAGATGTCTGGAGGCATTTTTGGTTGTCACACTAGGAGGGAGGAGTGCTACTGGTATCTAGCAGGTAAAGGCCAGAGATATTGTTAAACATTCCACAAAGCAAAGGACAACCCCCACAACAGAGAATTAAACATCTCAAAAAACCAGCAGTACCAAGGCTGAAAAACCTAAATGAAAACTTAAACCGAATAATCAATCAGCCCCACTAAGAGTGGTTTAACCAGACATTGTATGCCTGTTGATACGATACAATATGACATACAATGCATTACATATTAAGTATTTTTGGCCAAAAAAGTCAAACCTGAATCTAACCAGTCTTTTATTGCTTAAGAACGGGAATTGCATGCTTTTTCTATAAAAAGCCAGATGGTACATATTTTGGGCCTTGCAGGCCACACGGTCTCTGTTATGGCTACTAACTCTGCCTCTATACCACAAAAGCAGCTGCAGATAATATGTACGTGAACAAAAAATTCTGTGTTCCGCCCTGGCTGGTGTGGCTCAGCGGACTGAGTGCCAGTCTGTGAACCAAAAGGTCATTGGTTCAATTCCCAGTCGGTGCACAAGCCTGGGTTGTGGGCCAGGTCCCCGGGGGGGGGGGGTGCATGAGACACAAACCACACATTAATGTTTCTCGCCCTCCCTTCCCCTCTCTAAAAATAAATAAATAAACTTTTTAAAATTCTGTGTTCCATGACACTTTATTTACAAAAACAAGTGGTAGGCTGTATTTAGCCTACAGGCCATAGTTTGCCCAACGGTTGGTATAGAGCAGGGGATGTCAAACTCATTTTCACTCAGGGCCACATCAGCGTTGAGGTTGCCTTCAAAGGGCCAAATGTAATTTTAGGACTGTATAAATGTAACTACTCCTTAACTAGGGGCAAGGAGCACTACATTCAGCCCTTTGAAGGCAACCACAAGGTTGATGTGGCCCCCAGTGAAAATGGGGCCTTTTATGAGACAACCAACAGTCATTCTTAAATAAGTCAGAGTCACTTAAATAAATTGTAAGGGGTGGGAGGAAGCTGCTCCTATTTAAAAGACATTCAAGAGACATAAAAAAATTAAACACCATCTGTGATTCTTGTATGAATCCTGACTCAAATAAACCGAACGTTAAAAGACATTTTGGAGAAAAAGAAATCACGTGAATGTGGACTGGATATTTTAGATGATATCAAGGAACTGCTGTTGATGTTTCTAGGTGTGATGATGGTATTATATAAGAAAGTATGCTCGCTTTGAGAGATGCATACCAAAGTATGACATGATACAAATGTCTGAGATTAGCCTTAAACTACTTCAGGAGGTAAAAAAGGAGGGGGGAATAAAGGAGTATGACAAAATCTTGCTAACTGCTGAATATAAGTGATTGGTATATGGGAGTTTATTAAATTATTCTATGTCAATTTAAAGTTCTCCAAAATAAAAAAATTGTTAAACCCAAAAATAAATAAATAAATAAAAATAAGTCCAGCAATTTAAGTCTTTTAAAAGAGTTTGGTCATGAATTAGTATTCTTTCCCCTTCAAAAAGAACAGCTTTCCCTTGCAGCAAAGCTGTGTAAGTTCAAGCAAGTATTTTCATCTAAGGCATAGATACAAACTCCGTCCTCTTTCTTCACCTCATTTTCATGTGTCTTTGCATTTTGTACTGTCTTCATGCTGAAAGACATCACCACGAGTGGCGGGGAACTGACATCCTGAATGACATTCACCAGGTCTGGTTTCAAAGCCACTGCCTCAACTTTACACCAGCTGACTGGCTGATTTATGAGCTCTAAAAGAGAAAAAAATACAACAGATCAATAGCCATTTATTGAAAAAGAAACAAATATTATAACTAAGACATCTGTGATGGAGGTCTTCAATCCCATCTTCTAATAAAAATGTCTTATAATATTTAACTAACAATAAGCCACATTATTATTGGATTGTATGCAAATCCTTGTGTGTGTGTGCCCATACGCTCATTTTCCTGGAGACAGGTCTACAGCTTCCATCTGATTTTCTGAAGAATCCAGGACCCAAAACAGGTTTTTAAAAAAACAAATCACTGTCTTGGAGAAATCATAAAACATTTTTAAGAGATTTGTGAGGACAAGAGAGTATCACAGACACAAATACTGCAAAACATCAGGTAAGAGATCAGCCAACCACTGAGTGATACCCCTCTCCTGCAGTAGTTAATTAGGAAGAACAGCTGGGCCACATCAGCCAGGTCAGAAGTCCACACTGACAGCAGCACCACAAGGGATGTTACCAGATGCCACCTGGGCTATCTAAGGCTTCCCTGTGACTATACTGCCAGGCATTACAGTGACAAAGTGATTCTAAACACATTCCCTATACTCACTCAAGGAAAACCTTGAGAGAGAAA
Source organism: Phyllostomus discolor (assembly GCF_004126475.2). NCBI lineage: Eukaryota > Metazoa > Chordata > Mammalia > Chiroptera > Phyllostomidae > Phyllostomus > Phyllostomus discolor. The sequence goes on along the minus strand of NC_050198.1, from coordinate 11,455,120 downwards.
AAAAAAAAAACACATAAAAAAGGAAGTGGACACACTGAAATAACCAATTCCCTAACTTCCCATTTAAAAACCACATCTATCAGCAATTTACTTAGGATTCTAAAAGTCAAATTTTCCTTACGTGGGTTTTTTACTTCGAGCCAACAAGGTCCTTTGATCTTTCTGTTCATCAAGAACAGTTCCAAGCCGGATGTGTTAGTCCCAAATACATGAGAAAAAGTTTCTCCTTTCAAATCTTGAGGAAGCTGTGGCATTTCAGACTGAAAAAGGCAAAGAGGGGGAAAATATCTTTTTTGTTTAAAATTATTACTTCACATTTTCCAGTCTGTATTTGAAATAAACAAAAGCCTCTCTATGAAGTACCAGAAGAAACTCCTTTTATATATATGAAATGTAATTTGCCACAAATGAAATCCAAAACAATTCACAGTAGGAAACAAAAACAATTCACAATGACAAAATAATGCATCTTGATGACACCCATTAGAAGAAAAGTAGGCCAAGAAGCTCCCCAAAAGAGGGTTTCTGTCCAGAGTCATACATGCCTTACTGATAAAGAACGGCCAAATAAGTGCCAATGAGTTAGAAGAATAAAAGCAAGAGAATGGGACTCATTCAAAATGCCTCCATGGTACATTTCATCACCACTGTCAGAAACATTTCTTAAAAGTTTCCCTTTTCCAACATTGTGGGATCAAAACGCTAGAACAAAGGTAAAAGGAGGTTAAGGTCCAGTTAATTAACAGCCCACAGCCATGACCTTGCCTGTCACAGGAACAAGAGCAGCACGATAGTGACACTACCGACACTCTCCTCTCTCACCTTTCTACTGCTCAGAAGGGACACTTCAACAGACTAATGATGGTGAACTCCATCATGCGGCATTCGTCCCACTTGACAAAAGGAGTTGTGTGGTTTTGACTTATTTATTTAAAGATGCAGAGGAAAGCAGTACAATCAGTAGTGTATGTATTTAAATTTTTATCCATTTTAATTATTCATTACTGTAAGCCCACCTCAGTGAACTGTGGGCTTAAGGAGCTCTGTGAATACTAATTCAAAGCCAGCTGAAATTTCAAAAACAGAACAATGTCATTCTCTCCAAAACCCAGCAATTTTCTTTGTTTGACTTACCGAGTATCTAACTTCCAAGTACTCAGATTTTTCTGGAATATCAGGTATCTCAAAAGCATAGTTCTTTTCCACTATCTGGGTAAGCAGATATTTTACAATTATTAATGAAAACTTCTCACAAAATAAATTGATGAACATTACATACACAATGCATGTCTCTGTATTTAATCCTTAGGAATCTAGCATCCTTATGGAACACAAAGGTAACTAAAGCCAAAGAGGCCCCAGTTTCCCCTTTCAACGGAGACTACAACACTGTGTGACTCACTGCTAAAAAGACTTCTTTTAAACACTACAGAACTTAGAAGTATTTGCATTCAAGAAGGGCAATAAAAGATTTAAACGTTTCACAATGTCAATTCCTTAAATCATTTGCTACTCTGTAATATTAAGCAACCCCATCTTTCTAGAACATTTCACAATTAGGATTATAATTGGAACTGGTATTTACTGAGCACCTGCTATGTACCAAGAACTGTTCTGATAACCTAATATGAATTGAGTTAACCCTTCCAGCAACTCTTGAAACAAGTACCCATTTCTCAGGGGAAGAAACAGGCCCCAAAGCCACTCAGCACTTAGAAAGCAGTAGGGGTAAGACTTAAAGGCACAAGGTGTATGGCCCCAGTGCCTGTGCTCTTCACCATTACACCACACGCTTTTAGAATTTTAGACTTGATCCACCAGCCACAATTCAAAGCTCAAATAGTTAAGACCATTAGCCTTACCTTTAGCAGCTCAACCCTCCCTTTATTGCAGTCACTGTGAATAGCCAGTATGTTGAGTGAGTTACAGCCCCCACATTGATGGCCAAAGGCATTGATTATCTCACAAAATCACTATCTCACAATTGATCAACATGTATCACGGGAACAAAAGTTTTTTGTTCTATCAGAATAGCATCATAGCCCCTAATTTTAAAAAATAAAACCTACCCTCTCCTGCATGAGGGACACAACCTAAACATGACCCACCCTATCCCTGCTGGAGTGGGTTCACCAAAGGGTGACACCTACCCCCATGACCTGGAATGATGACCTTTCTGTCCTGCAGTGCCAGGCTTATGAAGAAGAGTGTCTACATAAACTATGTGGATTTCAATAATAAATATCCACTATTATTTCTTTAAAAAAAATAAAAAATAAAACCTCACTTAACCTTCTGACCAAGACAACTTGGCAACAACTAATACACACAAGATCAGAACAGTTTCTTCTCCATGTGGGAATAAGAACACAAGATATGCTCCAAGTACTGGAAGCAATTACTTTGCTATGAGTAATCTTTCTATTCAAATTAATGAATATTATCTCATAAGCAGTTTAAAGAGACAGAAAAAATCTTCACAAATCTATCCATACTGGTTTTACACTGAGATCTATAAAACTTCTATTTGATGAATTATCACCACAGAGGGCATTTTGCACAAAGATATGCAACAACTATTTGCTAAATTAGGAAATGAACAATCAACTAATAATTAGAGCCAGAAAAAATTATCACCGAATACAAACCTTGGACTTGAACTTCATAATTTTATATTTTGTTGCAATTTTCTCATCAAATTCATTATAAACATCTTTCATCGTAACTGGAGTTCCTGTTTCTTTGCCTGTGTTCAGATCAACTTTCTGCTCTCCCATGGAGAGGGAAGGGGGCGGTAAAAAAAGAGTATCTGTACATAATTCTTTTCAACCACCGGAAACCCAAGTCTAAATCAATTTTCATCCTCACCCACTTACACATTTAATAGAACAGTCTTACAGGTGAGCTCAAAGGTACAAATGGACCCAAAAATCTACTAAACCCAATGCCCAATTCTTCCCAATGGCATCATAAAAGCAAACTGGAGATAAAGGTGATCAATCAGTCCTACAAATGGGGAAAAGAGTGTTGCAAATCCTGAACAGGAATCTTCACAGTTCAACACAGATGAGGAGAAGCTGGGTTTGGAAGGGGAGTGTGGATATAAAAGGACGAGCAAATGGAACTGACCCTGTTAAATGGCCATAGAGGAAATGGTATAGCTGCCTATACAGCAAAAGCACAAAAACGAGGCCAAACTCCATGCACATTTTAGAACCATATACTCCCAACCACCATTACTATGGAAATGAGAAGTGGGAGAAGGTAGGCTTGCACATGAAAACTCAGACACTGTTACAGTCTTTCACACTTTCTAACAAGCAGAAAAACAGTTTTACTTCATTTCTCTACTTTTCCCAACCTCTAATGGAGCTACTGACAATCAGTGGTGCAAGATAAAAGCATCAAGGTTATGGCCCTGGCTGGGGTGGCTCAGCAGATTGAGTGCTGGCTTGCGAACCAATGGGTCGCTGGTTTGATTCCCAGTCAGGGCATATGCCTGGGCTGCGGGCCAGGTCCCCAAAGGGGGGTGCATGAGAGGCAGCCACATATTAATGTTTCTCTCTTTCTTTCTCCCTCCCTTCCCCTTTTTCTCAAAATAAATAATTTTTTAAAGCATCAAGGTTATGGATAATTCATAGTCCTGTTGAAGAACAGGCCTGATGGCAGAGCACAGAATGCACTGGGAATTAAAAGCTAATCACTAACATTTACCGTTTCACGGGGAAGGAAGTAGAGCGTTCGCTCAATGTTTTTTACCATGACACAACAGCTCACATGGGTTTCGGCAGATTTGATCCAAACTTTGCCGAACAGAAATACTACACCTAAAAGAATAAGAGAAAACCATGAAAAAAAAAAACATTTCAATTATATCACATTCAAGGGGCACTATAAAGACTCAATGAATGTGTCCACATATATGCCTTCATGATAAGTCACTTTTTAAAAGATTTTATTTATTTATTTTAGACAGGGGGGAAGAAGAGGGAGAGAAACATCAATGTGCAGTTGCATCTTGCACGCCCCCTACTGGGGACCTGGCCGGCAAGCCAGGCATGTGCCCTGACTGGGAATCGAACTGGCGACCCTTTGGTTTGCAGGCCGGCGTTCAATCCACTGAGCCACACCAGTCAGGGCATGATAAGTCATTTTTTACAGCAAATTTCTACCTGATACCCAGTCCCCAACATCGGTTTCTTTACTCACTATTTATGTCACACAATACCACACTGGTAAAACCTGGGACCACTAGGAGGACAGGGGACAGAATGATTCTTGGTATAAACATCTTTCCTACTATTAGGGAGACATTCAGGTAAATAAGAGACAAACCTTGGTTATTAGGGAGACATCCCAGGCCTGAGTAGAAACACCTGGGAAACAACTGCGACACCCAGGTCAGTGTGGAAACCCCTGGGGAATTAGGGAGCCATCCTAAGTCAGCAGTGGGTAAAAACCACACAACATATATATATCCCTCAAACCAGGATTACCCAGATTAAGAGAAACAAAAAAAGCAAACTATTTTCTGACACATCTCATAATTAAACCTCTTGTCAGAACTCTGAGAATTAACACTAAAGTCCTCTATAGCACTTATACTTACTGATAAAAATTAACATTCAGGGGAAAAGGTACAGAGAATAAGTGGCATAGATGGTAGATAGAAAATAGACAGGGGGAGGGCAAGAATAGTATGGGAAATGTAGAAGCTAAAGAACTTAGGACACATGGACATGAACTAAAAGGGAGGAAGTGGGTGGGAGAGGGTGTTTAGGGTAGAAGGGAGTGAAGAGGGGGAAATGGGACAACTGTAATAGCATAGTCAATAAAATATATTTTAAAAATAAATAAATAAAATTAACATTCATGTATAAGGATAACTATATATGGTACCCCAGTATTTTTCTATACGTAAAATTATGTTTCGGAAAAACAATTTATCTCATATGCCTTATTCCATATAATAATAAATGTCTCACAACGGAGTTCAATTATCTCCTATTTCACCTTTTCTACCTCAAAGGTCACTTAAGACATCTAGCTAGGCAGTGTTTATAATGTTCATCTCTTCCATTTCAGTTTAACAAATAGTGTAATAACCAACTCAGCAGACACGCTCCTTTCAAGATCCCTCTGTAACATAAACTACAAAGTAAAAACAAGCCTTGATAAGATATGGAGTCACTGCTCATGAAAACTGGCCATCGAGACAGTTGACTAATGGATTTGTTAGTCAACCTAAGGGATGATCGCTGTGCTAAACCCTGGGCCCTGTGAACCATTAGATAGCAGTAATCAATATACCACTCAGCACGGCCACTTGGCTGAGACACTAAGAAAATTCTGCCACATGTAAAGACTACTACTGTTCACAAGGCCAATTACTCCGGTTTCACAAGATAACTCATCATTGCTTCCTTTTGTTCCTCGTTCTAATGGAAATAAGACCATCTAAGAATTTTCATTTCTGCAGATGATTAAAATTCTTACAAGCGTTGTGTGATTTTCATCTGGGGGAAAAAGGCAGGTGGGGGTGATAGGGGAGAGGGGAAGGAGGACTGTGGGGATGATTAAAAAGAAATCACAGTAGTGCAGAAAATTAAAAGTCATCCTTACAACACTTAGAGATGAAAAAACAAAATTCCAAGCAAAGAAAAATAAAGACCCTAATATTGGATTCAAAGATTCAAATAGCTCATTTTACAGTCAAACTAATATCACATTTCATGCAACACATTTGACACTGTTTATGCCTCATTTGCCACAAAAAGATCATGGTAAACAAAGATTATATCCCCCCCTCAAAGTTACGAGCTGAAACCAGGTGCAGTCAGGATTATTCAACCTTGAAAAAGTCATAATGAAGACAGGATATCTTCCCATTTGCAAAGAGTAAAATTCTTTTCATAATTATGGAGCATTCAGCAACAACTGACTGACTCAGAATCCGTAAGAAAGCCAGAAACAATAACAGGGTCTTTGGGAGTACTTTGGTTTTATTAGCAGCATTGATTTCACCAAGGCTCAGTGATCATTACCTGCTATCATGATGAAACTGTTCAACCCTCTGCGATTAAAGGACTTCTTTTTAAGTCATCTTATTTTAACCCGTTGGCATCAATCACAGAGGACACAACTTGAGAAGTGCCACAGAACAGCAGAGTGGACTGAGGGTGAGAAGCCCAGAACTCTGCTAGGGAGAAACTGACCACTTTATTTTTAGAACCTCAGCTTCCTCCTCTGGAAGTGAATTAACTAGACTAGATGATCTCTGCTCTGAGGCATTCTCCAGGCACCAGAAATTTCCTGTTACCTTAGCATTTGAAAGACAGACTAGTAACACACAAGTATCTCTTTCAATTGCAAAATATGTCCCAATAGTGGTTGAAAAGGCCTATCCGGGTCACTCTGGTCAGTACCAGGAACTCAACAATACATTTTGTAAATTGGTTGCTTTGCAAATGTACCTGGTGCTTCAATGCCTCAATCTTAACTTCCAGCACGTATTACTACACAGACTAGCACTGGCCGAAAGGAATTTCAGCACAGCCTGGCATCGTTCTGAAAGCTGGAAATAAAAGGTCCCAGCCCTCCAAGAGTTAAAAGGCTTTGGGGGAAGCAAAAGCACAGAATCAGATCTTTTCAAAACAAACGCTGAGGGGAAAAGGTAGGATGAGGTCACAGAGAAAGGGCTCCCAGGCCAGTCTGGAGGATTAGGAAACTTCTTGATAACCCCTGGGCTGAGATAGGTGAGGTCATTCTGGTCAAACACAATGAGTTAAAGGGACCCACAGGGAGCTGTTTCAAGGGCACAAAAGTCATTCATTCATGGCAGGCCTGAGAAGCCTTGCTAAGGAACTTGGACTTTATGTTAAAAGCAGTAGCCACTGAGGATTTTTTGTTAATGAAATGGTACCGTCGGAGTTACCCTTCCGAGCAATTGCTCTGGCCACAGTGTGGGAGATGGCAGCTGAGGAGGGATCAATTCGGAGACCGGTGCAAGGAAGGCAAGAAGTGATCAGAAGAGGTGACAATTGTGAGGAGAAAGAGAAGACAGCTCATCTACTTTAAGAGAGAAAACTAATTGAACTTGATGAAGAAAATGAGGAAAAGCAGGAATCAAGGCTGGCTCCCATGTTTCTGGTTTTGATGGGACTGTTAACCAAGACAGGGAATCAAAAGCAGATCCAGCAGATACAGCAAAGCACAGAGACTGGTATTGGAAAGGGCAGGCCCACCATGTGGTCGCACAACTCACACCGCTGCACTCCTGAGGCCCTATGAAGCGCGTGAGAAAACGGTGCCTGGGCTCAGGCAATGGATGGGAGATGTTTGCTCAGCCTTGCATAATCATCCCTGCCAGCCTACCTTCCACTGACAAGTAACAAAGAAGCAGTCAAAGAGTTGACAGACAGGGTCTAACCAAATTGACTTGCCCTAGCTAAAGTAGATGTGATACCATTTCTGAGATTTCTTATATCTTTACCTAAGAAACTAACACATGGAAGTTTGCTACTCAAGTGGCTCTGCAAGACTGTCTACATATTTGATAAGCTGAAACATTAACACTTCTGCCTGGCCTCTGAGAGACCATTAAGGTCTTTCCAGTTAAAGTCAATGTCTGGTTATCTTAAAGGTAAATCTGGCCTCCAAGTCTGCCAGTTAATACTTACTCTTTTTCCTCACTCACTGCTTCACTGACATTGACACTCCCTCTATTTTCATTACCAGATGCAGCCTCCAGGAAACCTCTTTGAAAAATACATTTTGTATCTACCGTTAGATTCAGAAATGGATCTCAATAAAATTAACTTTTTCTTTAAGAGTATAAACTGTATTTCCTGTTAATCCAACAGACTTCGTGATGCCCAATCGTGTGGTGAAAAAGAGCTCAAAAGAGCAGAAAACGAAAGTGGAAAGCCTCCTGGTTTTTGTGAGTCAAAATTCACAGTATCAGCTCATGCAGAGGAAGACCTGGGCATCATTCTTTAAAAAAAAAAAAAGAAAGAAAGAAAGAAAAGATTTTATTTATTTATTTTTAGAGAGTGGGGGAGGGAGAGAAAGAAAAGGAGAGAAACATCGATCAGTTGCCTCTCACAAAGCCCCAACTGGGGACCTGGTCCACAGCCCAGGCATGTGCCCTGACTGGTAATTGAACCAGTGACCTTTTGGTTCACAGGCCGGTGCTCAATCCACAAAGCCACACTAGCCAGGGCTGGAAATCATTCTTGATTTCTCCGTTCTAACAACCCTAACGTTAATCCATCGACAAGTTCATGTCAAAATACACGTTAAATGCATTCACTTCTCTCCACAGCCACCACTACTCCAAGTAACTAGCATGCCTGCCCTAGACTGACTGATCTCCAGGACTTCCATACTTCCCCACTACCCCACTGCAGCCCCAACACACACACACACACACACACACACACACACACACAATTCTCCACACAAACTGGAGGGTTCCTGTTAAAATGTCCACCTCACCATGAGACAGCCACCCCACCCATTTAAAATCTTCCACTGTCGCCCATGGCTCTTAAAATAAAATCTAAACTCCTTAATATGGCTTTCAAGGTCCTTCATTATTTAGCCGTGGCCTTTATCTCCAACTTCATTTTCTACCAATCTTGTCACTTCATTACTAAGGTACAAACAACACAATCCACCTCCTTTCTCTCTCCAGGCCTCTGTGCTTACTGTTTCATCAGACTGAAAAGCTCCTTCTTCAGATCTGCACATGCGTCAAATCTCAGTCAAGTGGTAGTCTCCTCAGACAGGCCTTCCCAGACCATCCCCAACTAACTGCCTTTCCACCATTTATCAACTTACCTTATTTATTGCCTATATCCTCCCACCCACTCCCACCCCACTAGAATATAAGTTCCATTAGGATAAAGAATTTGTCCAGCTTGTTCATCCCATTTCAGTGCCCAGCATACACTGTGTTCAATTTGCTGAGTAAGTGAACAAATTAATGACTGCTTTCATTTTAAGTGCACAACTACAATATAACTTCAGATACATCAAAGACAAATTATAAGCATCTGTGAGGATTATTCACACTACACAGTTCCTCTCCATCCAGGTGGCTCATGCACTTTACAGTGACTGAGTGTCACTCCCTTACTATGCACATATGTGAGTGCAGGGCCTGTGCCAATTACAATCACTAAAGCATTTAAGGGAAAGGCGCTGCTCTGTGTTACAGACATACAGTGTGATTACCTGGTTGGCTGTACTGATCTTCATAAGCATCCAGCCAATAAAATTGAAACACTTGTTCTTCATCTGCCCCCTTTACCAGTGGCAGGCAATTGGAATCCACTTGAACTTCCTGGACTAAGAAACTGCTGTCATCTTCCTGATCGATGTCCCAACAAGAGACATCTGGGAGAAAACCTCCTCTGCAAAAATCAAATTTTCAAAAACCTTTCAAAACCCAACACAGTAAGTGCAGCAATACTTGCCAGAAAAGTCATAAAATGATCTTACAAGCAGGACAGGGTCCCTTTCCCAAGATCTGCCTCATGTTTCACCACCTCTGCGGGCTCACTCTCTTGGTTCCAGGTCTTAGCAGCCACAGGCTCCACATCCACCTCCTCAGCTTCCATGGGCTCATCGAAGTCGCCATCTTCAAAATCTGTTGTTGCCCCTGACTCCTCCTTGCTGTGCATACACAATTCAGCCGGTGCTGGCTCTCCTGTAGACGTCATTGCACATTCCCATCATGGACTGCTGCTGCAGAGCACAAAGGCTTCCCTCACACAGGCATAACGGCCTACCCTTTTCCCACACTGCATTCATCTGTCTCTTCAATCTCCAAATGCAATGTTTATAACTTTTACTGCTATGAATTCAAACCTTTCACACCTAAACTTGCTATCACAAATACCTTCAAAATCGCCTCCATTTCCTCCTTCCTGGGACCTCCAGTTTTGACAGCACTTTGCAACTGCTCCAGACCCTTGTACTTCTGCCTGACATCAGACTTACCAGCAAACTCAGCATGTTTAAGAGGAATCGGAGTTAATAGAGGCTCCTTCCTTGAGATAGGGGAAGCCGTTTTGCCTGAAGGAACTGCCTGTAAATGTTTTCAAATGTTTAGTCAGTTAGACCTGTATACTAAAATATGCCAACTGTCCTACCCTGACCAGAAATAATGACAGTTCCCATTTATAAAACGATTTTGCATATTATTAAGGTAACAGCTTCAATTATTTTACTGTTACCTAGGCTTACAAAAAAATACTTGTTTCCAGGAGGAAAATTATTACATTTAGCACAGCTGTAATACCTATAATAAACACATTCTACTTACTACAAAATTTACTAAGAAAAAAGCAGGCGCATGCTATTTTTGAAACACATGAAACTATATAATGAAATGGGAGCTCTAATTTAAAACAAAAAAAAAAGAGAACAAATTCAAAGGCATTTCGCTCGCATAGAAAAGCAACAAAATAAGTTTTAAGCATAACAGAAATCAAGTTTGAAGGCATTTCCACACACTTTACCTTGGGGGTGTGCGCAGAGAAAGGATTCAGTGAAGCTCCACTGGATCTTTTCTTCTTTGGTATTATTACAGGTGGTGGAGCTGCGTGTGGTGTCTAAAGGGAGCGGTAAGACAGACCTTCGCTGCCATGCTTGTTTTACCACAAGACAGAAAAGGTACGCTGCTTCCCCCACTGAAACCCAATAAGCAAAGCATTCTTTTCCTTCCCTGCTCCCCCCACAGATCTATGTTCTGCACTACGGTTACTATAGCAACAATACCACAGACTCACTAGAAAACCAGGATACTGAATCCACCCCTGACCAATTTTTTTCTTTGCAAAACTTGACATACTTTCCCCTTACCCTTCCAGAATATTTTCTTTAAAAACTATCGAACTATAACTACATGATGTTGGTTTAAGTCCTTTTAATCAAGAGTCCTTTAGAAAGACACACATCTCTAAAGAACTTAGTTTTTGTGTGGGATAGCAAATTCCAGGTACAGCCGAGCCTGTCTGAGTTCTGTCGTGGACAGGTCGCTGACTCTTCCTTTGCTGCCACTCCAAATTCCAGACAAGGATCTCACGCCTGATTGTACAGACTGACAGGCTTCATTCTATTTTGGGAACACAGTGCAGCAACTGTGAGTGCAAGCAGTGTGTATTCCCAGAGCTGACTCTCACGTGAAACACTCGTGTGTGTGTGTGTGTGTGTGTTTGTACTACATCAAACACACTCCCATGCAGCTCGATCTACAGAACTGCATCGCTTTTAACAGCTAGACACTATTCTCACCTACAATGGTGAGAACAAAGCAATGTGAAGGGCTGTTTTCTGGTTTGGGTTTTTTGTTGTTGTTGGTGGTGGTGGTGGTGGTGGTGGTGGTGGTAGTGTCACTGCATTTGTAAAAATTCTGGCAAGAGTCTGTTTTGTATAATTACTGAACTGTTTCTTCAGCCTATGTCCCCTGCATATTTAACAACTCCCAGAGATTCACTTACCTCAGTGGTCAGATCTTGCAGGATGTCACCTAGCAGATTATCCTTGGCCGACTCTACAGCTTTCTGGAAGTTATAAAGGAAGACAGAATGAGATAGCCCAGCATTTCCCATTTTCACCCAGACAACATGTCTATGAAGGGAAGAACCTAACCTCTTCAGGCCTCAATCTGAGCGCTCATCTACTAGTCACAGATACTAACAACCACCTCTGTATATATAACTTCCAAACCTACAGTTCCCATCCTCTATTCCCATCCTAATTCCATGATCCTCCTGTTAATCACTGAAATAAACAGTCAATTCACGGTTTTTTTAAAGATTTTATTTTTTTTTTTTAGAGAGAGAGGAATTGAGGGAGAAAGAGGGAAAGAGAAATATTGATGTGCAAGAGAAACATCGATCTGTTGCCTCTCGCATACCTACAACCAAGGACCCTGGCCCACAACTGAGGCATGCCCTGACCAAGAATTGAACCAGCAACCTTTCAGTTTGCGGGACAATGCCCAACCCACTGAGCCACACCAGTCGGGGCTCAGTTTAGCTTTTTGATTCAATTTTCTTTTCTGTCTCCAAGTTCCAACCACTGAGGTGCCCAAATTCACCTAAAAATCTAATCACTGGAATAAACACAGTCAGTTCAGCTTTTTGATCCAATTTTATTTCCTATCTCTAAGTTCCAACCACCGAGGTGCCCAAATTCACCTAGAAACCTAATCACTAAAATAAACGCAGTCAGTTCAGCTGTTTGATTCAATTTTCTTTTCTAGCTCCAAGTTCTAACCACTGAGCTGCCTACATTTACTCAGAAATGTACATTTGATTTAGTGATTGAAATTGGGAAAATATTACTCAAAAATTTGAGCTCAAATATAGTGAGCACCTATTGTCTGTATAATCAAATATTAAATTCTTTTCACAAAGGAAAAGGCAAAATAAAAGAAAAATATTAAACTCACATCTACAGTTTTCTTCCCAGCACTAGCAATGAACATTGATTTGATATTGTTTGGCTTTGTCACCACACTCTTCTTTACATTCCTCTTTTCTTTGTTGCGTGCTTTATCACCTTTTCCTGTTGGAAAATAAATTATTTAGAAACATGCACTGGCAAAAATTAAAATGAAAAAGTAAAAGCCCAGGGGGCTTGGTGGAGGGAGGCAAAGTGGGGGGGGGGGGCATCTGTAATAGTGTCAACAATAATATATAGGGAGAAAAAGTTAAAGCCCAGTCACTCGCTCTCTGTGTATGAGAATTTGAGAAAACATTAAGAACTCAAAATATGAAAATATGAAATTTTATGCAAGGTATACAAGAAAATCTTTAAAACAAGCTTAATTCAGAAACACTTAGGCTGAATGTTATTTCAAAAACTGATGAAATACCAGTAAAATATCTGGGTGAGTTATTAAGTGTGACTATTTAATTGCTATTGTTAGTGTGAATAAAAAGCTTTTTAAAAGGTCGGGGGAGGTTCTGTTTTCCCCATAGAAATAAAAAGATCAAGTTCACCTGGAAGCAGGAGATTAGCCTAGCAGCCTTCATGAGATCACCTTTTTAGCATTATGCTGAATCTGAAAGGAAAAACTACACTGTGAAAAAATAGGATTACTAGTTATGATATTGTAGCATCCCAATTTCCATTTTATCAAGACTGGAAACTACTTACATGCAGTATGTTGCAGCAACACTAAGCTACAGACATTTACACAGTAAGGAACAACTTGGCCATATTTTCTCTACGACCATGTGTAAGTAAAGGACCTGTGAACTCTTCTAATACTGTCAATTCTACTCTTGCTTTCTGATTCACACCAGAGCAGTCTCTATCCGCAAGAAGACCCAGAATGAGTAGTTAATATAGTGTGGTATAGTGGCATATGAATACAGAGACCAGATGAAACAGAAAGAAGAGTCCAGAGAAAGACCCAATTACTTATGGAAAATTAGCATACAATAAAAACGGCATCTCATATCACTGGGGACAAGATGGATATTTTAATAAGGAGTGTTGGCTCCCATCTGTGAAGAAAGTAACCAGCATAGACAGCAAATATACCACAGATCAGATCAAAATTTTAAAATGAAACTATACAAGTACTTTAATAAAAAAGACAAATTCCTTTATAACCTGGGTGTGGGGAAAGTTTTCCTATGATTCAAAATTAACTTGCAAAAAGAAGATTAATAAATTCGATTAAACCAGAAAAAAGTTTAAAGACAAGAGAAAATTTTTAGTGTTTTACAGATAGAGGACCAATTTCCCGGATATTAAAAAAGCCCCAAACTCCAAAAGGAATGTGGGTAATAAATACAAACATATGGTTCACATAAAAACACAGGCACACCTCATTTTATTGAGTTTCTCTGCACCTCACAGATGTTGCATTTGTTACAAATTGAAGGCAAGCCCTTCCACAAGCAAAATGATTATGGCTCACTTTACCGTGGTGGTCTGAAACAGAACCCACAATGCCTCTGAGGCAGGGGTGTCAAACTCATTTTCACCAGGGGCCACATCAGCCTTGTAGTTGCCTTCAGAGGGCCAAATGTAATGTTAGGACTGGATAAACATTACTGCTCCTTAACTAGGGGCAAGGAGCTCAGCGCTGCCACCAGGTAGAAACCAGGTGCCAGGCCGGATAAAACAAGGTGGAGGGCCGGATTTGGCCCGAGGGCCTTCTGTTTGCCACCTGGGCTCTAAGGTAAGCCTGTTTATATAAACAGCTATTAAGTTTGAGGAAATGATGCCCAACTTCATGTGTGAAAGAAACGCAGATGAAAAGCACAATGAGATGCCATTTCTCACATATTGGAATGGCAAAAATTCAAAAGCTTGACAACACACTCTGCTGGTGAGACCATGGGGTCTAAACAGACACTCATACACATTTGTTAATGGGAGTGTAAAACAGAACGATTCCTATGGAGAAGAATTTGACAATATCTCATAAAACTTCATGCGCATTTACTTTCTCAGCCAGTAATCCCACTTCTAGGGATTTTCCGAGGAAAATACCATTTGCACAAGTCGTTCAATGTGGTATTATTTGTAAGAGCAAATTACTGAAAATCTAAACGTCCATTCAAGGAATCCATTTGAATAAGCCAGGGTATAGCCATACAATGGAATCCTATGTAGCCATATACAAATAAAATAAGAAATATCTTCCTTGTTCAGTTCAACCTCCTAATTTACAGCTGATAAAACTAATGTGCAGACAGGGACTCATTCAAGGTGACACAAACAGTTAACAATATAGCCAGGACTCTAACAGAGGCCTGCTCAGTTCCGGGAGATGACAAGAGCACACGGGCTCATTTTATTTCACTCTCTTTGTCGTGGACTCACAAAATCTCAGAATACACAATTAGCTACAGCACTACCAAAGGGTACCAATGTGTAGAGCTATGCGGGTTGGCAGAAACCAGGAAGATGGTCCATATAGTCTAATTCAATTCATGAAAGAATAAATAAATAACATTACACATGAGAAAACACACACATTCTTATTTTCTGTAAATGGAAACAGAGGAAGAATAATCAGAAACTATTAAAAACAGCTGGTTACCTGTGGAGATGGGTAGAGACAAAGTAGAAAGCAAAGGAATAAGAGTTAAGATCTTACCTTACTATCTTCATACCATTTTGATTTTTAAATCACAGAAACGTTTTACAATATTCTAAAGTGCTGTGGCTCAGTTGATTGGGCACCATCCCACAGACCCAAAGGTTGCTGGTTCGATTGCCAGTCAGGGCACATGCCTGGGTTGGGTCCCCAGTTGGGAGCATGAGAGAGGCAACCACACATTGGTGTCCCTCTTTCTCCCTCCCTTCCCCTCTCCCTAAAAATAAATCAATAAAGTCTTTTTAAAAATTAAATTAAAACTAAAAGATTTCTTTAAAAACCTAAATTTGAAGGACCAGGCCAGATAGCTCAGTTGGTTAGAGAGTCCCCACCCCCATATGTGAAGGTTGCAGGTCGGATTCCAGTCACGACACATATAAGAATCAACCAATGAATGCATAAGTAAGTAGAACAACAAATCGATGTTTCCTTCTCTCTCTCCCCTCCTCTCTCTCTCTAAAATCAATAAATAAAAAAAAAATTAAAGAATTGAGCAGAATAAACCCAATCTTAATATTAAAAAGAAATTAAAAATAAAAACCTAAATTTGAATACAAACAGAATGAAAAGTCAACAAATGTTGCAAAACGTCAGTCTACAAATTAGGGTCCAGACATTCTGAAAAGGGCAAGATAACACAGAATTTAGACTTTGTGACCACATGTGTCTTCTTCTTTGCATCTTTTCTTTCTCTCTCTTTTGCTGTTTCTTTCTTAAACATTCTTCAAAAAAGTAAAAACCAGTCTTAGCTCAAGGGCTACATGATTTCCTCTTGGAGTAATGAAAATAGGAAATTGTAGTGATGGCTGCACAACTCTAAGTATATTAACCACTATCGAAATGTACATACACTTTAAACTTTGTTTATTTTTTAGAGAGAGGGGAAGGGAAGGAGAAAGAGAGGAAGGGAGAAAAACATCAATCTGTTGCCTCTCATATGCATCCCAACTGGGCATGTGCCCTGACCAGAAATCGAACCAGTGACCTTTTGCTTTGCAGGACAATGCCCAATCAACTGAGCCACACCAGTCAGGGCTGTATGAATACTTTAAATAGGTAAATTGTATAGCATGTGAATTATATCTCAATAAAGCCATTTAAAGATAAACCGGCTGTAAGTGGACCACAGTTTGCTGATAATGAACTAAACGAAAAAAACAATACTGAAGAGAATTTTCCCTTCTCATCTCATGGGCACTAAATCAGGCTTGTTTACTGAAAAAAATGCTTACCAGTGATTGTGTAGCTAAGAAAATTTGACATATCCATTCATTATCATTTTAAATTTTAATTAAGCAAAACAAGTTGATTACTCTAAGTTTCAAACCTTGTTGTAGTACTTCACTATTATCAAAGAGGTAAAATTCTAAATACATCACTTCAGCAGGAATTAAAAGACATCACTTACCAAAATCAGCAAGTCTAAAATAACTAAAAGACTGAAAATGCCAAAATAAGTGAAAGACCAAACTCTTGGGGCAACACAGACATGAAACTTCATTTCCTTGTGGTGTTTCTGCTTTTCACATTTAATTTTCCACATAACTATGCTCCTCTTTGTAACAGAACATTTTCTATACCTGAAAACAATGGTGGTAGGTCCTCTTCCCTTAAAGAAAACAGATTCCAAGTACCAAGTCATCTCAAATTTTAAACAGTTCTTTAAATGCCAAAATGGCACTCTCTGGAAAACAGAATGTAGGTACCTAGTTCATGGGACTCAAGGGCATCATCTTCAAGGTCATCGTCAAAAATCTCTCGGCCGTCCTCCACATAGCCGATACCATCTGCAGGAACAAAATGGAATCTTGGCATCAAGTTTCTAGAAGTGGCCAATAATATTTTAGCCATGACCAAACCAAACCAAATCAAAAAAATAACCTTTCCACCCACTCAGATGTTCTCCTGCCCTGTGACACTTTTTTTTAAGATTTTATTTATTTATTTTTAGAGAGGGAAGGGGGGAGAGAGGGGGAGAGAGGGGGAGAGAGAGAGAGAGAGAGAGAGAGAGAGAGAGAGAGAGAGAGAGAGGGAGAGAGAGAGGGAGAGAAGCATCAATGTGCAGTTGCTGGGGGCTATGGCCTGCAACCCAGGAATGTACCCTGGCTGGGAATCGAACCTGGGACACTTTGGTTCCCAGCCCGCGCTCAATCCACTGAGCTACGCCAGCCAGGGCTGCCCTGTGACACTTTTAAGCGCAGCAGAATCCTGCTTTTTTGTGTCAAAGCACAGCATTCACACAAGTTTTCTGAATCAAAACCAAAGGATACACATAAAGTATGCAGACATCCCTCATTTTATTGTGCTTCGCTTTACCGCACTTTCCCGATACTACGTTTTTTACAAATTGAAGGCAAGACCCACACAGCAAAAAGATTATAGCTCTCTTTACTGCAACACTCACTTTACTGCAGTAGTCTGAAACCAGACCCACAATCTCTCGATGTGTGTCTGTACCAACCTAGGTTCAGCTAGGGAAATGATTTGGCCCACAGGATGAAAGTTTGCCACATACTGTACTTTACAGTAGTTTTCCTCTACCAGAAGAATGACATGAAAAAAAAAAAAATGAAGGTCACAAGCCCAGAAAAAGCACCCCAGTCTATGAGGGAAAGCTGACAATATTGCTGAATGCAATTACAGAAGTAGAAACATAAATGTGGTCACAGGTGCAGTCTGTACCTCCTCCCGGTCGTCAGTCACATGCCCAAGAAGTCACGCCATACCAGCAGGAACCTCGAGCTTTCTACAAGGGGCATAAGAGCACATGGACCACCCTTTGCGTGGTGCTTTCTACTGCCCACGGTAGCCCTCACGCACATAGCCTTGTATGATCCTCACAGCCACCCTGTGAGCAAGGTAGTTTTTTCTTATCCCCACAATATGTGGGGATACTGCACCAGAACACAGCTCCTCCCAGTTTATCCTGAGTGATGAGCCTGGATTCTCCAAAATGCCCCAAAATAAATGTTCTATTGTTCTGCTGCCACACCCCCAAATACAGTATTTGAGAAAAACCCACACCAATGGTATGATTTGAACAGAGCCTTACACCTGCCCATGCAAAGCAGCATGAAATGCAACTAAGACAGTGTCTGGCAGGCAATTTCTTCCCACGTACCATCATCCACGATCCAGTCATCATCCTGGCGTGCCTGAACCAGCTTTGAATACTGTTCTTCATCAACCTCTTCATAGACGCTTGTGAAGTCCTCAACCTGCCATTATACGAGTTTGAGAAAGCTTCAAATGGAGGGAAAGTGTTAAACAATTCTGATGAAAAAAAAAAATTCGTCAAAATTGAAACTGGAATGGCAGCCTGAAGGAGTAGCTGCAACCAAATCTTGAGTTCTGACATTCAACACCACTGCAGGGTTTTCCTTAAATAGACATCAATTAGCTTAGTATTCCTTTTAGGTGGGTGTTAACATCAGATATTAAATGATTCCATTAGCATAATACACTTGTCACACCATCAATTACTCATCTACTTCATAAAAAACAAACTGAATTATAGCCAATTCTTCATTAGCTGCTTTGGGGATTATTCACTTATAATTCCTAGACTGGTTTCTCCTGTACTTAGCAAACCTGTAAGGCACGTCACCTCCCTCTCCACTAGGTGATGTTGCCCTGCAAATAAATGATAATTTTGATAACTGTTCAACCAACCAAATATAATTCAAAAGGAAAACCCTCACCCCTCTATCACCCTCCAAAAGTTAGAAAAACACATTCTATATTCCACTGATACACTAGAAATGGTTTTTGAGTGATCCGTTTGAATTGCCAATGATCCCCCACCATTCTCAGGTCTTGAGACTACACAGAGACAAACACTGAACTCCTGGGAGCAACCTAAGTGTCCACTGATGGACAAACGGATAAACAGATGGTCCAGGTAGACAATGGGTTATTACTCAACAATAAAAAGGAAATCTTGCCATTTGGGACAATACTGATGGACCTTGAGAATGTTTATGTTAAGTGAAATAAGTTAGACAGAGAAAGACAAAAATACCATGATTTCACTTAGATGTGGAAATCTATAAAACAAAACCAGACTCATAGATACAGAGAACAGACTGATGGTTACCAGGTGGGGTGGGCAAAATGGGTGAAGTGGGCTGAGAGGTACCAACTTCCAGATATAAAGTCAGTCAGTCATGGGGATGTAGTGTACATCTTAGGGGATATAAGCAGTAATATTTTATCAACTTGCTATAGTGACAAATTCAAACAGAGGGTCATTCAAAATGTACACTTACAGGTACATTTCTAGTGTACCTGTAGAATATAGTGCTTTGCTAACTTTTGGAGGGGAAGTGAGGAGGGATATTTTTCCTTTTGAAATATATTTAGTTGAACAGTTATTAGACTTACTGTGATGCTCATTTCATAATGTCTATAAAGTCGAATCACTATGCTGTACACCTGAAACTAATGAAACAGTGTATAATAATTATATTTCAATAAAAAAAAAACCCATTGAACTACTTGGAAAGCAAGTCCAGAGAGTGGCAAGTCCTCCAATCACACAGGCTGTCCGACAGCCAGAGGGCCCGAGCACCATGAACTATTGGCACGAATAGAGCAGCACCGTTCAAACAACAAACGGACGCACGGCACTGCTGCAGCTGCCGTGGTGACAGGCCACCAACCTTCCAGAAGAGAATCTGGTGGGCTGGTTAGCAAGAACTCAGAGGTCACTTTAAAAATCTCCCCTCTGCTCTAGAGCATTCTGCCTTATCAAGTAGGGCAGAGGAAACAATTAACTCTACCTGAGGAGATAAAACCCTAGGGAAAAAAAAAAACACTTGGGACACTAAGCTTTGAGAGCACAATGGGTGGAGCTAATTGGATCCCTGCCACACTTACAAACTACAGGACTAGGCTTAGTTTTTCACCTCCTGTTTAATCTATCCTACAGGGATCACTGACAAATGTTGGTTTAGCCTTCCACCATTTGATAACAGGGATCACGGGCAAATATTGATTTAGCCTTCCACCATTTGATAACAGAAACTACCTGCCCTACCAAATTAAGTTTCTGACAACCCAGATACAAACCAGTCCAATTAATATTACTGTACTGACCAATCTGGGGTTTTTTTGGGGGGGGGGATAATTTTTGTTGGTTGCCGTCTATGAGGCATATTTTGTCTCTTATTTAAGCAACATACTTACATACTATCACAAAGATACCAGAAAACTATTCTTAAAAATGCCTTAGTCAGCCCTGGCTGGCGCAGCTCAGTGGACTGAGTGCGGTCTGGGAACCAAAGTGTCCCAGGTTCGATTCCCAGCCAGGGTACATTCATGGGTTGCAGGCCATAACCCCCAGCAACCGCACATTGATGTTTTTCTCTCTCTCTCTCTCTCTCTCTCACTCTCTCACTCTCTCTCCCCCTCCCTCCCTTCCCTCTCTAAAAATAAATAAATAAAATCTTGTAAAAAAAAAAATGCCTTACTCCTGCTTTACTGTAATCCTTTAGTAGCCCTTTCCCATGATTGGCTCACTTAGCTTGAATGGATGGTGCCAAATGACAAAAATCCTCTTCTGCTTGCTTAATTACCCAGTACACTATGGGCCATGGTTAAACATCATATTCTGAAGCCTGGATTCAAATCAAGCCTCTGCCACTGTGACCTCAGATAGCTCAGCTGCAAAACGCTGTTAATCACAGCATGTAGCTTTATATGGTTGTTGGAAATTTAAGTAAATGAACGTATTTGGGAAAGCACTTAGAATAGTGTTAGGGAAAAAAGTACATTAGTTGTCATTATTTTCTAATATTAATCAATCACTTTCTGGCCCTGAGGCAGTTAAGATACTCAGCAAACACACTGCAGGTGAAACTAGACAACACTGTGCAGATAGTAGCCACTGTTGTTACCTACAGACCATAGACAGTGGGAAAATAGCCAAAATGTCATGACATTCCATCTTACATCAGGGCACAACAGAAGTAAGGTCCAAGTCCCCATTGCTAGTCTCCTTACAAATGAAATTAGGAAAAACAATTCTCTCTGAGGATAAGTAGTGCTTAGCTAGATTGCTCAATACCCTGAGAATGAAGCAAAAGCATCTCTAAGGTCCCCCAACAAAGCCGTGAGACTTAGCAGAGATGCAGTGTGCTTAATCAGGGAAAAAATACACACAGCTACATTCATTTCAGAATTGTGAAAGCATCTATAAAGGGCTTACAGGAACTTTAAGGGTCAAGTGCTGCTCATAATCTGTAAATCTCCCTCATGCCCTTGCCTGTTCAATATTAAGAAATTATTATTACAACGAGCTTGAAACACATGCAAAGGTGAACTAGTTACGGGCTATGAATTATTAGATGAAGCACAGGAGGGGGGAAAAAACAGAAAAATGGTTACTTACTTCATATTTATACCTCTCACCAGCTTTAGCCTTTTTCAGTCTCTCTAGAGCTTCCTGGCGCCCTTTCTTTGCTTTCTTTTCTCGCCGGGATCGAGAAGCTACAAAACTTCCTGAATCTGACACAGCTGGGGGGGGGGGGGGAAAAAAAGCCAACAGGAAATGTTACAAAATTGTCAGCCATCTTCCCTCAAAAACAAAGAAACACTTCTAGCCAGCAGTAAAACAGTTTCAATATTATACAAATGATAATATTATAACGTAAGTAGTTCACAAAGTTCATGGCTGCAGTCTGCAGCTCCTGTGACTCTTCAGAAATTTTCTGAGATACAGTTGAAACAACGGAAGCAACTGTTAAATTTTTTCCCTCCAAAAAGAGAAAAAACTCCAGATTCAATTCTTGTGTCCTAGAGACGCTAGAGAAGCGAGACCAGCTGTTAGTCCATATCCTTTCCATTAGAAATGAGGGGCCTAGTAGAGTTATAAAAGAGTTGAAGTCTATTAGTCAACATTCAACACACCTTAAGGAGCACCTGCTCTTTGCAAAGAGCAGACACAAAGATCAAAAAGGTATGATCCCCATACTCAGAGAATTTAAAATGTAAAATAGGAGATTAGGAGCAACTAACTCTAAAACAATCTTTGCAAGTCATGCATGGCCTAAGAGAGATTCAGATGAACTACCTGGAATTTCAAAGGGGATAAATTGGGGGTTGGGAGAATTTAACAAATATAATTCTGAAAAGGTTCTTGATTCTTTCACTGATTTCCAGGCCTCACCTACTTAGTTATGACATAATATGATGATAAGAACAAATTACAAAGGTTAAAATGTTTTGTCAAAAAACTACTGAAATGCCAAAGGGCTTCTGTGTTCATTTACTCAGTTTTTGAATCGTTCATGCTTTTGGTCATTATAAACTGATATCACACACATACTGAAAAAATTTCATGCACAAAATTAAGACCTTCATATACCAGCTGATGAATAACCAAGCCAAGTGAGACAGCTGCCAGCCATGAGTTTAGGCTCAGCATGTTTGCCATCTACACCTGTGAAATTGAGTATTTTATTCTATTTGGTGCTAATTATTTTATAAAAAGGAATAGGCACAGAAGAGGAAAAGTATTGTTAAGAGGTATCCTAAAAGCTCCAACCCCACTGCAACATCCTTAACAACATTAAGCAGTTTGACTAAGAGTCTGACTGAAACAGAAGATGCAATTTCAAGATCATGTACCAAATGCTGGGAAAAAAAAAAAAAAAACTGTATCTCAAAAGTGAAGCATAATTAGAGATCTTATTTCTTTTAGCTTCCTGGAAATGGAATCTCTTTCTAACATCGCAGTCTATTGTTTGACTTTCACATTTGACTTTTAAATCCACTTTGAGAAAGGCATTAAGTAAAAATTAAGGAATGCAGGTACTTAATGATGACAGTCACAAAATCTTGGGTGCCACTCAAATATTTTTAAAAATCATAAGCAGGTCTATATGAAACAGTTTTGGAGATTACTAAATATGACCACTACGAGTGAAAAGTAGGCCTCAATGGATTCCCTTCAAGACTCTCTTGACTCCTCTAGATTAACTTGACAAAATCGATAGTCTACAAAACATCTTACTCCACAGGCAACAATGCGCCCTCTGCCGTGCTTAGGGTGCAATTACAACTATGAAAGGGTTGCCTGTCCTCAAAATGCTCACAGTCAAGTAAGTAAAAAGCAAAAGGACTTGAGGCCCCACCATCACATAAACAGGGTGCCATATAAGAGGTAAGGACGTGGTACTGAGGAAACTAAAAAACAGCTGTTAATTGTGCCTGAGAAATCAGGAAACGCTTCGCAGGAAAAGTTTTCCAACACAGACCCAGAAAGAGGAATAGAATTGCACTATCAGAACACAGGGTAAAAAGTGGTGCAAGCAGAGGAAAAGGCATGAGCCAAATTACAAAGGGATGAAAATGCAAGGTGTATTCAGGAACCGAAAGAAAATCAGTACGGAAGGTAAGACATGAGAGTGTAGAGTGAGTGGGAGAATGGGAGATTAGGTAGAAGCAGCCCAGCCCTGCCACGTACTGGACCACATGAGACCATTGGCTGACCTCTCTGAGCTGCAATGGCCAGCTGTCTTGCTATTGTTTAAGCTGCCCAGCATCTGAACCTGTTTGTGAAACTTCCCTCATGTAAGTCTTGACGGGACACAGAGGCCACGTCCTACTACAGAAATTGAAAAGGCAGATGCTCTTTCCCAGACACCCCTACAGCTAGAGCATGGGCATATAAAATAGGCACTACCAATTAAGAACACCTGTTCAGACTTTAAATCAGAAACTAGTGACAAAAGGAAAGGGGGTGGGCTAAGGAAAGGGACTGTAAGTACCAACAGCTGCAGGATTTAGAACTGGGGCAAAAGTGTCAGCACTGGTAACCAGAGCTGTAACTACAATGTTAACAAGCAATAACCTCAAGTACTTGCCCAGTGTTAGCAAGGATCTCCTCACTAGACCAGCTTTTGTGACAGGACTTTAATCACTATTCTTGGCTAAGCAGCCCCAGGCAGACTCTCCAGTCCTCCTGGAGTTTCTGTGAACAACGCAATATCCTAATAAATTCCTGTTCTGTTTAAATTAGCTAGACTTCACGAATGGAAAATAACTGGCAATAGGTTGCTGTGTTATTTCTTTTCTGTTTGTATTTTCTACTTTTTTCATTTTCAATGGTCAATAAAATTGTGTTTAAAAAATTAGCTCGAGTTGGTTGCTGTATCTAACCCTAAGGACTCAGACTAATGCAGAGTCTCAGGGTCCACATCTGTGAAATGGGGATAATCATGTCTGCTTCATAAAGTTGTTAAGGATTAAATGAAGATACTTGGCTTCATACTCAGCAATATAAGAGAAGTTCATTTAATGTCTGTATGTATATAGATGCAGGGTAGTCACACACACCACACTCAGCAGTACCATGGTCTAGTATCTAGAAAACAAAGATAAAGCAAAGCAGTTTTCTCAGGGAAGCCTCGAATATAGTACTGCATATAATTAGAGGTGTTTACGATCTCAACTCCATGAAGACAAAAAACACATCCAGCTTTACCTACCACTGTAACACCAGAGCTTGGCAGAATGCCTTTGCCTAGTAGGTACATAATAAACATTTGCTGAATGAACAAATGAATGAACTACTGTACATGCTTTATTTAATCATTAAATTCTCCCAGATCCCTTTTCACACATAACAGCTAGTTATAGACTTTTCAACTTTTCATTGCCATTGTCAAGGTACCCCACCTAATACTTAAGGAGGAAAAAAGGCCTAGATTTTCCTTTCTGGAATGCCTCCAACACTTCACATAGTAAGTTAGCAAAAAAGAATAAGCATGGAAAAAATCCAGTTACAGAAGTTTAAATGTTTGGTTCCAAATTACCATCTGAAGCATCACCATCCTCCCCAAAAGCAGACAGACACTAGCCTGCAACAGTCTTTCGGGTACCAATCTTTAGTCTGCTCTCAAGGAAAAATCCCAGTCACAAGCCTCCAGCAACACCTAACACCATGCCTTATGAGGGCTGGGTCTCAAGACTGCACAGTATCTTCCAGAGTGATTTATTGATGTTCACAGACGTTGTAGTTTTTAGTGTGAAGAAACAGCTTGGTGGCAAATCACTGATACAGGGCTGCAAAGACTGTTCATGTACTCACATTTGCAATCCAGGCTATCGACTCTCCAAATTGTCTTAAAAGACGAAGGGCTAGAAGAACAAATTGAAGCCTCTGCCTCACCACTAGGTGAATGCAAAGGAAGCTGATTACCAGTAGGTATCAAGTTCTCATTAATGGTGATGCACTTTAAGTGACAGAAGATGTGACGCTGCAACTAAGAAAGTGATGCATCTGATTTTAAGTCAGAAGCTCGTTAAAATCACACTTTAGTTGAACACTGTTCAATCAGAAATCAGACAGACCCACTTGCGTTTTTGTATCCTATTTTTGGAAATAAAAGATTACCAGTGAAAAAGAAGTGATACAAGACATCTAAAATGCTGAGGAACTGATACACTTTTTAAAAGATTCATCAGAAATGACTACATTGTGAACGCTATTTCTACGCAATACTTGAAGAACTTCCCATAGAATTTGAAAAAAAAAAATGTTACGGAGAAAGTAGAAACCCACTATCTACAAAGACAAAGTGTATCTTCTGGTGACAGCTCGTAAAACAATTTTCTACAAACCGGATGACACACTTCCCAGCCCTCAAGCGCACACTTGTACTGATAGCAGTGTAAAGCCTTTGGTCAAAACTGCCCCCCGGGCAGAGGCTTTACGAGCGTGGCCGGCATGTGCGACCTGACTCACCAAAGGTGAAAAAAAAAAAAAAAGCAGGCTAGTGCGGAGACCCGCAGTGATGGAAGTGAGGCAGTCTCCCAAACAAAAAAACCCTCAGGGGGCATTCCAGGAGCAAAGAGCCCGGCAGGACTGACCCGTCGGGTGCCCTACAAGTCCCCGCCCTGGGCAACCGAGGTCTGCGCCAAACAGACCCGCAGGGAGTCCCCGCCGCTCGACTGCCTGGTGAAAAATAAAAGAAACCCACTCCCTAGTCCACACCACCCACAATTACGCCACTGTCCCCGCAGTCCCAACCCGGGATCCCACGTGGCCCCAGCTCACAGTCGTCGCCGTGCACAGGCGCCATGGTCCGGAGTCTCTCGATTCCGCGCCAATCAACCCGAAAGTGGAGCGGGGGTAGATACGGGCGCCAGCCTGAAAGCCAATCAGAGGCTCCTGAGTCTGCGGACTTCCGCCCGGAAAGCCCCTGACGTGAAGTGCAGTGCAGTGCTCCGCCCCAGGTCTTCCCGCGGGCGCGCGTTTAAGGACCTGAAATTGACCCCAGAGGAGAAAAAGCTCTACGAGAACCGAGGCCCAAGGGTGTAATAAAAAGCGGTCGGGCCCTACAAAAGAGCTACGTGGAAATTCGCTGCGCAGGCGCACCCACAGAGATGGAAAAATATGTGGGTGCGTTGGAGTAGGGAGTCTCTGGTTCTGAGAGGTGATTTTCGTGGAAAAGACAAGCGGGCGGGTAGTAGGATGGTTGTGGGGCACTGTTTTCCGCAGAGCCTGGCAAAGGGACCGCCTCCTGTTGCGCACCCTTGAGTGTGGCCTGGTACTTTGTTTCTCAAAGTGTGAACACAGTCGCTGTGTGATAGGTTCGACAGCATAAAGGTATGTGCGCCCATCTTAGCCAAAATACCAAAAGTAGCATCACCAATACGGGGTAATCAATCATATGCTTCCTGATGCGATGCATTTGGAAAAAGGAACATCACCTATATAAGTCTTCCCAAGCAATGTTTAACCTGAATCTATCCATGAAGAAATAACTTGATGTATCCGAAGTATAAGGCAATCTATAAGACAACCGGCCTACACTACTGCAAAATGTCAATGTTATTAAAGACAAAAAGGCCATTATATTCTTGTGTGTGGCACAAAACATGCAAAGTCGGCATCTCATTTATTGTTTAACAAACAATAAGAACAGAGACATCTGCATGTATATCTTAATGAAAGAACATAATTAAACCAAGAACTTAGAATGAGAACAATCTTTGAGTACCATTTTACGTAGAAGTAACTTTAGCCATCACGGCAAATGTATCTGAATCCTTTTCTCGAACCCACTAATGTACAATGTATCTCGCACCATCCCCTAGAGAACAATGTTAGATCCATGCCCTCAAGTGATTCAACATGAATTATTGACCAATGGGCAAGTCTTTTGTGATAACAAGCCATGGATCCTAACATAAATATGCAGTGTCATCATGAATAAAACCTATCCCAGTGACAAATAGCTATACTAATGCTTCAGAACCTTGTAAACCAGGAGCCTGAACTCACCCTTGGGAATGCAAAACCAGAATTCATCTGGGAATTATTAAAGAAAGGTACTGGAGCAAAGTTAAGAAAGAATTACAAGTTAGAACACTCATCATACAGTCAGTCATAGTGGATTTTAGCCAAGGATGGCAGCATGAGGGTTTCTTAATCTACATATGGCCATAAAGTTTATAGAGTTTAGAGCAGTCATTCTATGAAGTTAAGAGCAGTAGTTCTCAGCTTTGACTGCACATTAGAATGACAGGAGCAGTTTTCCAAAATTCCAGTGCCCTCCCCAAAGACTTATTAAATCATAATTTCTTAGGATGGCATCCCAATATAGGATTCCAACGTGTAGCCAAAGTCGAGAACAAGGGGTCTAGGCAAGGAGTTGCTAAACCTGTTAAAGTCATCTGCACGATGGCTAACCTGGACATAAACATCAGGTTGAACAATACTGGTCACATATACCCCTCTTTCCGTGAGAAAGGAGGACTCATCTCCCTCCTTTTCTAAAGGCTTTCATTCTTTAACATCTTTTTAAAATTTTTTTAAAGATTTTATTTATTTACTTTTAGACAAAGGGGAAGGGAAGGAAAAAGAGAGGGACAGAAATATCAATGTGTGGTTGCCTCTTGTGAACCCCCTACTGGGGACCTGGCCCTTAACTCAGGCATATACCCTGACTGGGAATTCACCCGACGACCCTTTGGTTCACAGCCAGAGCTCCATCCACTCAGCTACACCAGCCACAGTTCACTCTTTAATATCTTACGGCATTTAGTATTGTAGCTTTCTATGAATTGAATGATATCTGGGTTACCTAAAAGACTCTTATGTAAGGCCAGCACTACTTCAAAAGATCATCCTGAAAACAAAAGGTGTTCAAAAGTGGGAGAGAGGCATGTCTCCTAGATCAGATATTACTAGCTAGGTAAGTCTGCTAAAAAGTTACACGCGTGTATATCTTGGTTGACCTTTGCTTTCATTTGCTTCCCTTAGCATAAATAATCAATGACTTACTATGTTATATCTATATGTCTTTAATACAATGGGCATGTTTCTAAGAATTCCTGTCAATATTTACTTTTTTTACATTTCATAGTCCACCCTACATTTTTTTAAAGATTTTATTTATTTTTAGAGAAGGGAAGGGAGGGAGAAAGAGGGAGAGAAGCATCAGTGTGTGGTTGCCTCTCACACGCCTCCTACTGGGGACCTGGCCTGCAACCCAGGCATGTGCCCTGAGTGGGAACTGTACCCGAGACCCTATGATTCTCAGTCTGGCACTTAATCCACTGAGTCACACCAGCCAGGGCCCACCCTACATTTTTAAACTAAACTTTTAATTTTGAGATAGTTGTAAATTCACATGCAGTTATGAAAAAGAATACAGAAAAATGTATCCTTGTATCCTTTACCCAGTGTCTCTCGATGGTAACATCTTGCAAAACTGTAATACCATATCACAACCAGGATACTGATATTGACACAGTCAAGATACAGTACACTTCCATCTCTAAGGAACCCTTATGCTGCCCTTATACAGCCACACCTGTTCCCCTCCTGCTCGACTCCCTCATCCTTAACCACTGGCAACCACTTATCTGCTCTCTACTTCTGTAATTTGTGTGTAGGTCTTTGTGTGGACATGTTTCATTTCTCTTAGGTTAATAATTAGGAGTGGAATTCCTGTGTCATCAGGTGTTTAAATTTAAAATAAACTGCCAAGCTGTTTTTCCAAAGTGGCTGTGCTATTTTACATTCCCATCAGCAAAGTCTGAGAGATCCAGTTGTTCTGCATCCTCAGCAGTACTATCAGTTTTTATTTTAATGTTCATTCTACTGGTTATGTATTAGTATCTCATTACGAGCTTTAAACTTCCACTTCCCTGATGACTAATGATGTTGAGTATCTTTTATGTGATTATTGACCATTTGCAACTGTTTTTATTTGTTCTTTGTTTCTCTTTGTTCCTTGTTTCTTTTTTCTTTTCTCTAGTTGTTTTTCAATTACAGTTTACATTCAGTATTATTTTATATTAGTTTCAGGTGCCCAGCATAGTGGTTAGACAATCATATCCTTTACAAATTGTTCCCCTGATATTTCAAGTACCCACCTGGCACCATACACAGTTATTACAATATCACTGACTATATTCCCTATGTTGTACTTACCACTTCTCTGGTTTTAATGGAGTATTTTATATGATTACATGTTATCTCCTCTCTTGGCATATCATTTATACTTCTTTTTTTAAAACAACTTTTTTAGTGATTGACCTAGGGTTTACAATATACATTTTGCCCATTTTCTAAAATTGAGTTATTTATCCTGTTATTAAATAAGGATTTTTATACATCCTAAATAAAAATTCTTTATAAAATATGTTTTGCAATTATTACCTCTCAGTATTTTGTGTACCTTTTCATTTTCTTAACTGCGTCTTTTGAAGACCAAAGTTATTATTTTTTATGTAATTCAACGTATCCATTTTTTCCTTTATGTTTCATACTTTGTATCCTATCTAAGAAATCTTTGCCTAATCCAGGGTTACAAACATTTTCTTCTATGTTTTATTCTAGAAATCTTACAGCTTTTACATTCAGGTCCATGATCCATTTCATGTTAATTTTTGTATGTAGTGTAAGATAAGTACTGAGGTTCTCTTTCTTACTTATAGATATCCAGGTGTTCTGGCTTCACTTTTTAAAATTTTTAATTATGGTAAAATACACACAATGTAAAATGTACCATCTTAATCATGTTAAGTAGTGTTAAGTACATCCATGTTGTTGTACAATTGATCTCCAGAACTTTTGCATGTTCTCAAAATGAAACTTTATGCCCATTCAACAGTAACTGCCCTGGCCACTGGCAACCACTATTCTACTTCCTGTCTTTATGAATTTGACTATTCTAGGTGCCTCATATAAGTGGAATCACATTGTGTGTGTGTCTGTGTGTGTGTGTGTGTGTGACTGGCTTATTTCACTTAGCATAATGTCTTCAAGGTTCATCCATGTTGTAACATGTCAGAATTTCCTTTTTAAGGCTGAAAAATATGTTATTGTATATATTTACCACATTTTGTTTATCTATTCATCTATCAAAGGACACGAGGGTTGCTTCTTGCTTTTGGCTATTTTGAAAAATGCTGCAATGAATGGCATGTTCTTTTTAGAGGCTTTTTTTTTAACCATTGAATTGGCATTTTTATCAAAAATCAATCCATCACATATATGGGGGTCTATTTCTGGATTTTCTACTTTGTTCCATTTATCCATAATACCTCTATACTAATGGCACTATCATACTATCCTGAGTACAGTAGCTTTATAGTAAGTTTTAAAATCAGGGAGTCTGAGTTTCCAACATTGTTCTTTTATTTTTTTTCAGAATTTTTCTAATTCAACTCTTTTGCATTTCCATGTCATTTTTTGGAACCAGGTAGTCAATATCTGCCAAAAAGCTTTCTGTGATTTTGACTGGGTTTTTATTGAATCTATAGGTTAATTTCAAGAAAATAGATTTTTTTTAACAATTTTGAGTCTTCCAATCTATGGCCACAGTATATTTTTCCCTTTTTGTATGTTTTCTTTAATTTTCCTCAGCAGTCTTTTAAGTTTTCACTGGACATAAGTTCCACATGTTAAGTTTATCTTTTATGTTTTTATGCTGCTTTGAATTGATTTTTTTAATTTTATTTTCCAATTTTTTGTCGCCATCTAAGATTTTAATGCCAGCCCAAAACAGATGACCGTCTCTCTCTTCACTCAACTAGGGCAGGTGGCACAACCGTGGGAACATAATTTTCTTTCTTTGGCATTTCTGTTCAATTGTCATTTATGCAGGGAGGGGTTCAGAACACTACTACTGAGCCACCCAACATTTTGTTTTCCTTTGGAGCCTGGCATGGAGCAAAGCAAACCATTTCTAAATTGGTGTCTTGGTTTCAACTCCAAAACCCTGCCACAAAGTTTCCTAGCTACCTAGATTTATTTCAAGACATTAGAGTTCAGCCTTTGTGGTTACCCGGCCATCTTGGCTGCTGCGCTTGGTAGGGGACCTTCCCACGCCTAAGGCAGGGAGATGGTGGCCACAAAGAAAACAAAAAAGTTGCTGGAGTCGATCAACTCTAGGTTCCAACTTATCAGGAAAAGAAAGTGGCAAGTATGTGTTGGGGTACAAGCAGACTCAGAAGGTGATCAGACAAGGCAAAGCAAATCTGGTTATCCTCACCAACAATGGTCCAGCCCCGAGGAAATCTGAAATAGAGGACAATGCCCTGTCAGCTAAGACTGGTGCCCATCACTACTGTGACAACAATATTGAATTGGGCACAGCATGTGGAAAATACGACAGAGTGTGCACACTGGCTATCATTGATCCAGGTGATTCTGATATCATTAGAAGCATGTCAGAACAGACTGGTGAAAAGTAAATCGTGCAGAATTTTTCTTTAATAAAACTGGCCAGAGCTTGGTTTAAAAAAAAAAAAAACAGACATTAGAGTTCATTTTCTTCAGTCAAAACTTTGGAAACACTATTTGTTGCTCTTTTTTCGCCATAGGCTTTCGTGGGACGTCTAAGTATGTTTCTCTTATAATCACCAATTTATTCAGATGCATTATCCACAATCAGGAATATTTGGAGGTGGAGAAGTTCTTAGAAATTCTTCAACTTCTGGACACTCCCGCAAAATAACTTCTTCAAGATTCACAGTTGAAGGTAAAGATACCCTTTTGCCTTAGTTGGTAAGAGAATAGAAGAGGAAAGGGAGAAGAACGAACAATAAACCAGGTTCTCTGGTCAAGCATAGAAATTTTGCATCATGAAAGGGCTTCTGGCAAATAGCAAAAAGCCCTGGGAAAGACATAGTAAAAATTACAAAATATATCATAAGCCCTGGCTGGGTAGCTCAGTTGGTTAGAGCATCATCCTACTATGTCAAGATTACAGGTTCACCCCCCAGCAAGGCACGTACAAGAAGCAACCAATGAATGTGTAAATATGTGGAACAACAAATTGATGTTTTGCATACTCTCTTCCTCCCTCTCTCTCTAATAATCAGTAAATAAATAACATTTTTTTAACTATATACATATCATATTCAGTTTTTCTCCAAGTCAGTTATACATCTGGCAAAATGTCAGTTTTTCTGTTAGGGGAAAAAATGTCTGCAAAACCCTAGCAATCCATTAAAATAATTGCTATGGGATGAGGGGAAGAAAACAATTTCTGAGTTACTTGACTTATCACCCTAACATCATAGAGAAGTTTTGTTAATGGCCCAATGGATGAACAAATGTATGTCTTTGCTCGGAGCTTGGTTCTTTCAGAGTGTTTCTGCAAATTAAAACTCTTGTGTGTCTAAAAAGAAAGCTAATAAATTCCAATGATCCTTGTCCCCTACAGTTTCTCAATGCATCTATTTTTGTTTGACACCAGCTCTTCTCCCGGATCCAAATTCCATCTTCAGCATTACTTATCTGCCCCCAGGCCTTTCAGGAATACCTCTCGCTGTCAAATCAGATTGCTTTGCTTTCTGCTACTCTCCTAGCCAATCAAAGCCAAATTAAACAGGAAGAAAATCATGCAGCTTTGACACCAAACTTTTTAATTAACAAAATATTTATTGAGCATTTATACATGCCAGGCCCTCTTCTGGGCAGTAGGGGTATCAGCAGTGAAGCCAAGTGCCTGCCCCTGAGAGGCGTAGATAATAAACCAATAAACATAATGTGCCCCTGGGAGATGGGTATGAAGTAAGACAAAGCACAGGCAGCGGGAATAGAGGATAAGTTGGAGGTGGTAAAATAAATTGTTAAAGACAGGGAAATAGTCAATTTAATAGCACTTCATATAATGATTTGTAATCCCATGAAGGCTGGCACTGCTGTAATTGCCTTTATTTTTTCACCTGGTTGAGGGCTTGACACAAAGTAGATGCTCAATAAATCCACTGGCCACAGTTAATATGCAAAAGACCTAAACTCTACTCTTGAATTTGAATATGGCCCCAGAAGCAGGCTGAGGACATTTGGGCAGCAAATTCCTTCTAGTATTCTAGAAGGGTAGGTGAAGAGCTCCAGGACTTCATGTGGGGGTCCCCATGGCCACATGGACTACTCAGAGGAGTAGAGCCAAAACAAGGCCCTCTTAAATACCGCAGCCAAGGCAATGATTCAGGGTATACCCTGCCCACCAATGAGGTACTAGGAAGATCAACAGAATGCTGCCAAGGAATTCATGCAAAAGGAGGGTTGTTTTACCTGCCCTGGAGCTGATGCCTAGTTGACCATCTATGCCTCCCAACATTGAACACCTCCTGGGCCATGAGGATGCTCATCCTGCAAATTCCTGTGATGAGGCTGACAGTTTACTTCCCCAACAACCCTTTTTTCTCTTGAGGGTCAGGGGCTGCAAGGGCTCACCACAGGCTTGGAGAATAGGGGCTGAAATCCAACCCTCCCTCTGCTCACCACGTGGGGCTGCTTTGGTCCAGAGGAACACCTTTTTCAGATTCACACATGGTGCCATAAAGGGTAGCTGAAATCTGCTGCAGATCTATTTCCAACTCTGTGGGCCTGTGTGACTAGGCTGCACCCACTGACAACCCTCAGAGCTCTGGAGCACCCCATGTGGTAGACCACAATTGTTCAGAGGGATCCCCTGAGACCTTTTCATTCATGAGACTCAAAAGCAGAGAAGACCCCAGAAAACCACCACTAAGTGTTCAGGTAATAGACACCTTCATAATCCAAGGGTAAATGGCTTAATTTATTGACCTGAGTAGGTCTGTGATACGAATACAGTATGGAATTGGTAGTCCTGTATCAGTTCTATTTCCTGGACAGAATTAATCAAAACCTATTCCCTCAACTTTCTCGTGGTCATGAGAAATAGTTGCGTGCTCTAAGCAGGAATTAACTGAGGAAATAGATTGGCCGTGATTCTTCTTTTGAATGTGAGACAGAAGCTTGGAAATATAATCAAATGCACTGTTCTTCTATGAAATGACAACAAGAGGCAATTTTAAAACAAGCCTCTTGTGAACCATTGGGCTTTGACAACACAACAGTGATTTTTCCATTATTGAGAAGGGCAAACCAATGCAAATAGAGGTGGATGATGTCTTCCTGACAGCTGAACTAGGCTTCAGTTTAGTTTCAGAGAAACCTGCCGTTCGAGTTGATCTGTGCTGCGTCAAGTTAGGGCATCATTTCAATGGACCCAGCGAATCACTCTGGAAGCAATAAAGTATCCAGGACGTGTTTTTTTTTTCCCTCTAGCTTACTATCTAGAATCCACTCCTATAATGTGACTTACCTCTGATGGCCCATCCCAGTCTCTTTGGGGGGATGCGAATGAGGATGAAGGAGGTTACAGGTTCAATTCCCAGTCCGGACACATACAAAAATCAACCGATGAATACATAAATAGGTGGAACAACAAATCAATGTTTCGCTCTCTTTCTCTCTCTCTCAAATCAATAAATTTAAAAAAGTTTTAAAGAATGAGGATGAGTGGAAAGCATAGGAATGAAGAAAGAAGAGGTACCTGCAAAAGTGCTTGGATCTGAAAAGAAGTATCGCAGGGTGAGGGCTATAAGGAACTGTGTGGAGAGGTCTGATACAAATATAGCATCTATTTTCTTGGGTTTCTCTGTCACTTCTAGACACAAGTTGCATGGGGTTTGCTCTCTATTGCTCTCCAAACTCCTCCGAAGCTGAAGATTCTCTCCTAACAGTCCTTGTATCATTTGGAAAACCAAATGTTATCAGTCTTAGTTCAGTGAGGGAAGCAGAACCACTTTGAGCTGTACAGGAAGGGATTTATTATAGGAAATAGACCTGGCCCATTGTGGGAGGCACTGGGGGAGTGGAGATCTAGAAGGCAGTTGGAGGACAGAAGAAACCACCCACCTGGCAGTCAGAAGCCCAGCTGCCAAAGTACAGGGTCCAACACAAATAACACCCCTTTTTTATTACAAAATCTTTTATTGCAAAATCATAAGCATGTCATTCTGAACATATCATGCTCAAGCTCACCATATGACATTTTAGGTGAAATGTTCAAATTCAAACTATAAATTACTACATCCATATTATTACCCTACCAACCACACTCAAGCAGGCATTACTTCTGCCGGACCCTGTAGAAGCCTATGGGAAGCTGCTCCTAATTCTGTGGGACTGCATAAATGTCTGATGCCGGGCCTCAAGCTGCAGATCTGCAGCATCAGCAGTTTGGAAGAAGATCTGGACACAGAGTGAGGGAAAGTGAGGATCAGCTGGGACCATCTGTTCATCACCACACTCAGCCATGACAGCCTTGGGAAAGTAATGACCGCTGATTCACTCTTGTCTTGCAAATCGTGTGGACACTCCTCTTTTGGCCAACTCTTGCCCGAAGTCCTAAGGGAAGAAGATCCTTGAAAATACAGCTCCAGCTCACCAAGTTGGCATACTATATACACAGCCACGCTAGGGAACTAGCGGCAAATTGACTAACAGAGCTCCCCCAGCA
Organism: Phyllostomus discolor; assembly: GCF_004126475.2. Taxonomy (NCBI): domain Eukaryota; kingdom Metazoa; phylum Chordata; class Mammalia; order Chiroptera; family Phyllostomidae; genus Phyllostomus; species Phyllostomus discolor. The sequence continues at coordinate 11,419,183 of NC_050198.1, read as the reverse complement.
ACCGGCACAGCACCCATCATGCTGGAGAGTGTAGGATGGATGGATGGACAGGAAGGTTGAAGGGATTCTTCCACTGATCAGAAAGCAAGTTTTACCATCCTGGAAACTGGAATCTGTGAGAAAGCAGCAGAGAGTTTTCCTGCTAGCGTGGGTCATAAGAAATCTTTACATGGCTAAGATAAAGATGCACAGCAGTCTTCATTCTGAAGTATGGTACTCATGTTACTAGTTAGCAGCCAAAGTTCCCACAGCACTTTGCTGCAGCCAGATTTTGAAAAAATCTTTTTCTCACGAAGGACCAAGCACATGCATATGTGAAGAGTTCTTTTACCACCCAGGGTTATCTAAGGAGAAATGACCTCAGCACAAACGGTGAAGATTCTACGTGGTTAAATGGACAAATTCCTTATCCACGGTGCTTAGAATAGCTCCTTGAAAAAGAAATTATTTATTAGAATTTCAGTATGTATGAGAGATTTATTTTTCTCTATCTTTATTCTCCCATTTAAAAAAAGTACTGAGTTGTATATTCATACTTCAAGGTCTTAACCACTTTTTATCTTGAAAAATAAAAGAGAGAAAATGTTTGTCATTCCACAAGCATAATCAGTTGAGCCAGCACACAAGGACATAGTTAATTCACCAACAGAATTTGTTGCCATAGCTCCAGAGAGGGACAGGGTACATTAAACAATGGCCTTTTTCATGAGTCCAGCTTTCACCACAACCTGCCTGTCCCTACACAACGGGCCATCCTAGCGCCAGTCCAGAGCACGGCGATTGTCAAAGAACAACAGCCCAGAGGGGACAAAGAGGAAGCTTGTGGTAAATAAAGCAAGAAGCTCCAGCAACTTGGATCTCTGCTTATTCAATCACTGGGACACAGCTAGTTCCTCTGAGCTTATCTTTGAGCTTAACCATTGATCAAGTGCTCCGGTAAGTCCAGAGAAAGAAAAATTTCACCCTGTGACTCCAAAGAGAGGACACTGGAAAAGAGGTAAAGCAGGCCAGGAACAGACATGGTGGGCCACCAGGAGTGCACCATGGAAGAGAACATCAGGGACAACTGCACTCCCAAATTCTTGCGCAAGGTACCGTACATGCTTTCTGATTGATTTTTGCCTCTGAATATCAAAGCAAAGTTCTATGTATCTGTGAGTGTAATGGACCTATGCTAATTATGTAATACTCAAAATGGAAAATGGAAAAATTACCTTCTCCATGTTAAGGTGATACAAAAGAAAAGTTACAGCTAATATTTCTTTATCCCCCTTACTGAGTATGCGAGTTCCCCAATAGAGTTAGATGAGAGGAACAAATTCTCTTTCTAAAAAAAAAGTCAAATCAGGATGAGGCAATGTGGGTAGTTCAAGGGGAAGAATGACGCCATGGGAGCCTGAGGATGATGGAGAATGTTTAGCAAAATGTTCATTATTCTATACAATTAGAAATTCTCCTGGTAGAAAGGTTGTAATCCTGATTATAACACCCACTTCTGAATTCTTTGCAATGCAACTAGCACAAAAGTGAGACCACCTTGTGTGGTATTTTATTATATTATATTATATTATATTATATTTTATTTTATTTTATTTTATTTTATTTTATTTTATTTTATTTTATGGGGAGGGCATTGGAGAATGTGCATTTTAGTGAGTCCTTGTTAAAATAAATAAGTTCTGGATGAAAAAGTTTAGGCAGTGGACAAAACAGTAAGAATGATTCCAGGTGATATGAAGAAGAGATCAGGACCAGAGGAACCTTCCTAGCAATGATGCAATTTCTCTGCTTCATGGTGAAGCTGGTGTTATGCCACTTCCCTGAGAGTGGTCTCTCAGGCTTCAGGACACAGGTCATGGTCTTTTCTGTCCCAGAACTCATTCAGAACCTTCCCACACCCCCTTGGAGTGGCTGTAGATTACTGGTTAAAGCATCACGTGTCTCAGAAAAGTAGACTGGGTCCGTATCCACAGGCACTTGAGCTACGATTGGTAGACCATTTACCCCAATCAGTCACTTTCCCATTCATTTCCATACTATCTGAGATTGGAGAAATTTGTATGTTGAGGACTCATGAGTTTTGCCAGCTCATTTTGTTGAGTTAATGGGAAAATTAGGGAGGCATTTTAGTCATTTATTCATTCATTCACTTATTCATACATTCATGCCTCATTTTAAAAGATTTTATTTATTTATTTTTAGAGAGGGGAAGGGAGAGTAAGAGAGGTCAAGAAACATCAATGTGTGGTTGCCTCTCACATACCTCCCCACCAGGGACCTGGCCTGCAACCCAGGCATGTGCCCTGACTGGGAATTGAACTAGCGACCCTTTGGTTCGCAGACCAGCACTCAATACACTGAGCCACACCAGCCAGGGCTTAATCATATTTCTTATCTCTTGAGGAATGCAAACCCCCTCTAAATGAGGGAGTTGGTTATTCACTTTCCACATATTTAAATTTGGTACTTGATTGGCACTTATTTGGAAATAGGAGACTACCTGAACATATCCTAATTCCTCTTGCTCCAATTTTTGTGAGGAAGATATTATTTATGTTCTCATTTTCAAGTAAGAAAATTAAAGTTCACAGAGATTAACTACACGGTCCAAGGTAGTAAGGGTAGAGCTCAAATTCAGGTAAGGTAGACACTAACCACGTATGGCTATTTAAATTTTAATTAATTAAAATTTAATTTAATTTAAAATTTAGTTCCTCAGTTGCACTAGCCACATCTCAAATGCTCAGTGGCCACATAGTTACCTTATTTGGACAGCTATATAATGCAGATATAGAATATTCCATCATCACAGAAACTTCTATCGAATAACACTGCTTTAAGCTGTAATATCTCTTTTAGATATGTTGACATGTGTTCTCAAAATATATTGCAGTTCTGTTACAAGTAATATGGACTTAAAATTTTACAGTAAAATCTCATTCATTTGAAGTCTCTTCATTTGCATAGCACCAAGTTAACTTTGATCTGCAAATTAATAATATAGATAAGAGTCAAGGAGACGTTAAACACACTTCAGAGACCAAAGATTTTTAAGCACCATCAAATAATTTCAGAAGCACTCACTTAGATGCAAGCAATTGATATGATAATTACACATCATTTTTATTTATTCATTAAAACAGGGATCCCCTATGGTGCTCTGGTAGAAAATAATGTAGTTAGCCTAGTTCTTTCTAGCAACCCTTCTGCTATTTTAAATTATATGTAAAATTACTTTATACTACTGATTTACCTTCCTCTGTTCTTTTGGATTATAAATTGATAGCATAAGATACTTTCACACTGAAATTTTTACTAGCTCAAGATCTAATTCCAAAGCCCTTACTTCTTCCATTATCTCCCAGGAAGGAGCATTTCTGTGGGCACACAGAGAGCTGGGCTCATAGAAGGGGTTTGACAGTTAACTGTTGGTTGAATGACAGAGACAGTTATTTTTAAAAGATTATTTATTTATTTATTTTTAGAGAAGGGAAGGGAGGGAGATAGAGAGGGAGAGAAACATCAATGTGTGGTTGCTTCTCAAGTGCCCCCTACCAGGGACCTGGCCCACAACCCAGGCATGTGCCCTGACTGGGAAATGAACTGGCAACCCTTCGGTTTGCAGTCCAGTGCTCAGTCCACTGAGCCACACCAGCCAGGGCTGAATGACAGAAATAGTTCTTTCAAGATGCCACTTATTAGACTGAACTCCAATTTTCTATAGCAAATTCATGGATCAAAATTAAAACTGTCTCCCATTCTTTTCCCTTTACCAGTCTTTGCTGAAAAATGGTGAGATAAGGGCTTTCACGCCCCTTCAACAGCCCCAGTACCAGGCAACCACTAGTCTATTTTCTATTATATGGATTTTCCTACTCTGGACATTTCATATAAATGGAATCATACAATATGTGGTCTTTTAGGTCTGGCTTCTTTCATCAAGCATGTTTTCAAAGTTCATTCACATTACAGCATGTATCGGTATCTGTTCTTTTTGATGTTCAAATAATATTTCATTGTATGGATATACTACCATTTGTTTCTTCATTCTTCAGTTAATGGACATTTGGGTTGTTTTCACCTGTTGGTTACTGTCAATAATGCTGCTATGACATTCACACACAAAGTTTTTTTTTTTTTGGACATATGTTTTCAAGCCTCTCAGATATATACCTAGGAGTGGAGTTGCTAGGTCAAATAGTAACTCTATTTTTAACTTTTTGAGAAACTGCCAACCTGTTTTCTAAAGAGGCTACACTATTCTACATTCTCACTAGCAATGTGTGGTGGTTCCAAATTCTCCATATCTTCACACACACTTGTTATTTTCCATTTTTAAAATTATAGCTATTCTAGTGGATATGAAGTTGTATCTCATTGTGGTTTTGATTTGCATTTCCCTAATGGCTAATGATGTTGAGAATTTTTCATGTGTTTACTAGGCATTTGTATGTCTTCTTTGGAGAAATGTCTATTCAAAGACATTTGAATAGACATTTGCCCCTTTTAAATTGTCTTATTTATCTCAAAGACCCATCTTTGCCCTAAAGCAAGTTTTCTCAACTGACTGGCTTTATTGACATTTGGGGCCAGATAATTCTTTGCTGTGGGGGTACTTTCCTGTGCATTGTAGGATGTTTAGCAGTATCCCTGGTCTCTATCTACCAGATGCCAGTAGCAACCCTCTCCCAATTTGTGACAATCAAAACTGTGTCCAGACACTAAAAAAATCACCTTTGGGAGGGGGGCACAAAATCTCCCCTTGTCAAGAACCAGTGCTCTGGGTTTTAGTAGGATGAGCGCAGTCAGCACCAGGTATGACCTGTCAGCCTCTACATTCCTTCCTGATGTGTTGGGAACCGCCCTGACTGGTTTCAGAAGCTATAACCTCCCCCTCCCAACCATGGCTAAGGCTGAGTAAAAGACCTTAGGACCATAAGCCACTAAGGAGACAAAACTTATCTTCCTGGCAGGGGTGCCCCCTCTGCCCCTTTTACTTCACCCTGCTTGGCCCGGGGTGGATGACTGGTTAGCCAATGACAGGTAAGATTCCACAAGGGAGGGACAACCTAAGACAGGCACAGTCATGATGGTGCCATCAGTGAAGTACTTGGGGAACTATAGAAAAAGGAGGTGATGGACCCTCACCCCTCAGCTTTGACATAGCCCGAGTCCTCTTTCTATCTGTAAAAATTCTCCTAATTTCTTGGCTGCCCACATCCTCCACCTGACTTAAGCCTAAAACAATGCCAGAGGTGAGTGTGGCCCTGTGCCAGAACAGGTGGTTCCCCAGGGTGACCAGGCCTAAGAAAGAATGCATAAAATTCTGTCAAACATGCTTTGCTAAAAATACCCTCAATTTAAGTGATAAGGGTCCAAACATAAAATGAATGTTTCCCCAAAGTTTTATGGCCCTTTAGCTATCTGATCCTGACTCAGAATAAGCCCTCATAGTTCTTTGAGTATTATCTATTGTTTGATCATTACTGCCTGACAATGACTGACAAGCTTTACTTATATTCCTCTGCAAATTGAATCCAATAAAAGCCCACTGAGGAACAGGCTCAAGGCTCTTCTCCTTTGAGAGATTGGTCCTTTCCTCCCCAAGCAGACCATGTCTTGGTAGACTTATTCTCATTTGTGGTGGATAGGGGGCTCTGTGGGTAGAGCCCCCCCCACACACACACACTGATAGAAGAGTTTTTCAGATTCAATATACTATGAAGGCTGTGAAAAATAGTAGTACAGCTATTGGAATCAGATGTAAAGATGGTGTCTTTGGGGTAAAAAAATTAGCCCTTCCTAAACTTTATGAAGAAGGTTCCAACAAATGACCTTTTAATATTGATTGGCATCTTGGAATGGCAGTAGCAGGTTTACTGGCAGATGCTCATTCTTTAACAGACATTGCAAGAGAAGAAGCTTCCAACTAGATCTAACTTTGGCTATAACATCCCAAAAAACATCTTGCAGACTGAGTGGCCATGTATGTACATGCACATACACCTACAGTGCTGTTAGACCTTTTGGCTGCAGTTTCATGTTAGAGTCTTATGGTGTAAATGACAGTGCACAACTCTACATGAATGACCCGCTGGGTGTTTCGTGTGGTTATTGGGGCTGTGTATTGGCAAAGCCAGGCAAGCTGCAAAGACAGGAATAGAAAAACTTCAAATGAAAAAAAAAAATGAACTGCTGTGATGTTGTTAAAGGAGTTCCCAAAATAATTTACATAGTACACAACAAAGTTAAGGATAAAGCTTTTGAACTGGAGCTCAGCTGGTGAAATAACTAAAGAAAGACATGAAATTGTTTGAAAAGATATAAGGGGAGAGGCAGAGAAATATGCTAAGGGGTCTTTGAAGGAAGGTGAATCAGATGATGATAATATATGACACTTACTTCAGCATGTATTTAAAATTTCTAATATAGTCTCCATGTAACTATTTAGCCCCTTGGATTATTACATACCCACTGACCAGTTTTCATTACATTTTTGTCTTGCAATCATTGAAGTTTGCTTAATATCTGTTTGATGAAATTGGTGGGAATAACTGAACACATATTTACTTAGCATTAAATGTAGATTTACACCTATTTAAAAATTCTTTAGTTAAAATACTGCAAATAGAGGCTTTTGAATTAGATTAATTCAAAGCTCCATTCTGTCACTCAGCTAGGATCTAAAGATCATATCCTGTTGGGACATTGTGTAAAAAGTACCCACCAATGTAGTAAGTAGGCTATTAATTGATGCCATTGCCCAGTTTTGTATTTAGTGAAATGACTGCTGGTCATCAGACACTGTTAACCTCTATGTGTACACATACAAGAAAGATGTTTCAGGAGAGTCAAGAATGTATTTTTTCTTTTTTTGTGGTGAGGGGTAGATTTAAGTATCCACAAAATTGCTATTGTGTCACTTATGAAATTTCTTAATCTATAAAGTTCAAATAAAAATACCCATATTTTATGCTAAAGAAAAGAACCACTGCTCTAAAATACCCTCCTCTGTACCTGAGAAATACTTACATGGAAACATAACCCAGTTTGAGTGGAGTGTTGGAGGCAGAAGCTGATCTGAGCGGGTTGAGGATGATGTAAGAAAGTGAATGGACCCTGGAAGTGTCAACTAATCTACCCAGTATTTATTTTATGAGAGGTAAATAACAAGGTTACAAATAAGCCTTAGGTAACATTATGAGATAAACAATAATTCAACATAACAGGAGTTGTAAGACTGTATATGCAAGTATCAAAAGTGGAGTATAGTGTATCTAGAACTACAAGATTTCTGAGAAGGGGAATTTACTATAAACTGGTCTCTGGGGCGGAGTGCCATCCCTTGACCCTCCTCGGCATGAAGCACAAATGACTATTAAGGGGTCTTGCCTTGCTGGTAGGCAGCTCTCAGCTTCATCTCTCAGGTTAGTCTCATCTCTTCGTGTGGATGTGTATACGTGTATCCCAGAGATAGATGGTTATGTTACAAGGAACAATACCCACTAAGTTAGCTTTTTCATTAGGGAGAAATGTGAAGGACTGACTATTAGAATCCAGAGAAAGCTGAAAAAGCAGGCCTCAGCAAGAACAGGACCCAGAGCAGCCTGAGAAGCCCATGGAAGGAGCCGTTTCTGGACATATGTACTCTAATGCTCTGCTCACAGCTCAGCTCGCAACTCACGTGGACTCCGTCTTAGTTCTAGTGCCTGAAGGAGGGAACCTGAGGATCTGAGAAACCACTGAACAGGCCCTGGCATGGCTCTCTTAATCAGGTATCCCAACCCAACTGCCTGGCTGTGGGTGGCACAGTTTTGATAAGAGGGCTGGGAAAGGGGGAGGGAGGCATAAAGAAATAGGAACACATCATAGATCCTTAAGCCACTCCATCACCCACACAGATTCCCCCCATTTTTTATCATCTCACCCATTTTTACTTTACTGCTCCCCAAAACACACATCACATCTCACAGAAATGGCCCTATTGTTTTCCAGTTGAATACATAGTTATCACCATTTACCTCACTCATTTATTCAGTGCCTCTGATACTGTCGTCTTGACCTCAAGTATCCTGCCTTTAGAAAGGGGGTGGGGTGGGTACATTACCCATAGTGTTTCTATTTGATAATGACATGGTAGGCAAGTGTCATCTAAACTGAGATGGGCTATTGCAGCAGGAGAAATGTATGTTTGGGGAGTAGTGTCTAAATTCCCTTAACCCTAATCCTCCCCCTTTGGCATAACAGGAATAAAGACTACTAAGACGCTGAGAGACGGTACATTCTTCCCACTAGTTAATAACATGATGCCCCCAGCTTCCACCATGTATTAGAGTTAAGAAGGTAATCAGTGCATACTTTGAGTTTGCTATTTGAAACTCAAAGGTAATGAAATCAGAACACTACGCAGACTTTTTTTTTCTCATAAAGAAATGAAAAACAAAATAGGGCCACAGAGCTAGAGTAATCACATTTTGAATGATTTCTCCTGAGCATTCCTTTAATAACCTGTAAGTGTTGGGTAAGAAGAACAGAGAAAGGCAAAGTTAATTATTTAGGAAAAGCTTCATGAAGAAGTTTTGGTTACCTTACCCTGGGTTTCTCTGTAACCTTGGTAATACTGATATTTGGGGCCAGATAGTTGTTTGTGGTGGGGAGCAAGCCTGTGCACATAGTAGGATGTTTAGCAGCATCCCTGGACTCTAACCAGGAGATGCTGGTAGCACCCCCCACCCAAGTCATGACAAATAAAAATGTTTCCAGACATTATTAAATGTCCCCTGTGGGGCAAAATCATGCCAGATTGAGAACTACTGAATTAACCACACATATTTCCATCTTATTCCTCATCCCTCTGCGTCCCTCCAGGGTTTGCTGTTTTAAATCTTCAGAACCGAACATTTCATATCAGGACCATCCACATTTGCCAGGGAATTATTTGAAAGAAATCAACTAGGTCAAAGTTACTTGTCCAGACAACAAGAAGGCCTCTTTCTATTTCTGTATTGAAAACTAGCAGAGAAGAATAACGAAGAAGGTCTAATAAAGGTATTTACTTAAGGCACTCAACTAAACTGGTTACTTATATTTAAAAGCTACAAAACCCTCAGGGGCATTATTAACCTTATTTTGCTGGTGAGGAAACTGAGGCTTAAAGAGTCTAAGTTATTTGCTCAAAAAGACACAGTCATGCCCTGGCCAATTAGCTCAATTGGTTAAAGCATCATATCAATACACCAAGGTTACGGGTTGGATCCCTATTCAGGGCACATACAAGAAGCAACCAATGAATGCATAAATAAGTGGAACAACAAATTGATGTTTTTCTCTCTCCCTCTCATCAATAAAAAAGACAGCCATAATTTGGCAGTGGAGCTAGAAAAAAAGTCTGACTGCAAAGTTTGGGCTTTTGTGCATATTGCCTCAGTATATGCACTTAAAGTGCTAGATATTTAATAAAGCGAGGTGACCAATTTTTTTTCCTGGATATCCACATTTAATGGTTAATAACACGAACACCAATTTTATGTTTTTTTTTTTAATTTTTACTATGGAAAATTGCAACCATACGCAAAATTGGACAAAACAGTGTCTTCCCATTTGTGCTGTTCATGTACCCCTCCCCAGCTTCAACAATGATCAACTCATGACCAATATCATTTCACCTAGAGCTTCTCAATCTTGGAATTATTGCCATTTGGGTCTGGGTAATTGTTTGTTCTGTGTGTCCAGTACACATGCAAGACCAAAGACAAGGTCAGACTAATTTGCCTGATAAAAGTACATTGAGTCACTTTGGATTCAGAGAGTATATGGACAGTGAAAGAAAGGTAGCCAATGGTGCCAGCTTCCTGTAGCCCTTGTCCCACACACCAGAAAGGACAACATGGAAACAAAGGAGGCTGGGCGACCTCAGCTCCGGTTTCTGAGGAGCCCATTGTAGAGGGCAACTAACTGGTTCTCTATTCTGCAGCTCTATACAGGGGGCTAAGGCAGAAAGCTCTGTACCTTCACAGGAGCCAGGAGACAATCAGCAACTGCCTCCCCTCTGGCAACTATGAGTTTTTTCTGTGTCTATGAGTCTATTTCTATTTTTTTATTTGTTCGTTTTTTTAGATTCTACATATAAGTGAAATCATACAGCATTTGTATATCAACTATACTTCAGAAAAAAATTAACAAAAAAATAAGCCTTAACACAATAACTAGCACATAGTAGATTCATCACAAATAGTAGCTATTGCTATTGTTATTATTGTTACTAGTACTAATATTCCTTTCCCCCCCAGACTGTTAACTTCATTTAAGTAGAAGAATCATATGTTCTGTTCTGGCACGTAACAGGTGCTCAATATATTTAATTAACTAATTGATTGGTGAGATTTGAAGCAAACAATCTTGCCCTCCCACCTGTTACCCCAAAACGTCCCCTTCACCACACCAAACATTTTCATTTCCTCTGATACATTTGAGTATACAGGACAAAGCCTCTTACCATCATGCTAGGTGCCCTGAGGCTCAGTAAAGTCATAGCAAAAATGTCCTCATAATGGAGACTTTCCAATTGGCATGTGGTCTTTTTTATTTGAAAAGCATTGTTGAGGGTGGAAAATCTCAGTGCAGAAAAAATAACAAGAAAATACATGAAATGTTGACAGTGATGGTGATCACTGACTACAACAACTTTTTGTTCTTTTTACACTTTTGTATTCTAATTTAAAATAAAGCAAAGATAAATTTTTCAAAACTTCCCAGTGACATCTTCTCAGGGGAGATAGGGAGGTGAGCATGAGATAGCCTTGCAGCAGCTCCTAACAGGCCTCCCGCCTCTCACATTCCAGGAAGAGCACAGGCATTCTGCCAACAGTTGGATGAGCTGCAGTGCAAGTGTTTGCTGGTGTGATCTATGTGGGCATGTTGAAGGTCGTCTGTGTGCCAGGGCAGACTCATTCCTTCATAGTGGATCGCTGTTCCTGTGCATTTTAGGATGTTTGGGCAGCATCCATGGCCTCTACCCATTATATGCCTATAGCACCATTCCCCAAGATCTGACACCCAAAAATGTTTCCAGACATGCTAAACATACCTTGGGGAGCAATATTTCACCTTGTTGAGAACTACTCATCTAGAGTCCTGTCCATTTCCCACACCAACACAATATATTTCATCTGCAAATACTTCAGTATGTATTTCTAAAATAAAGTTTTTCAAAACAAATACAATATCATTATCATACCTAAGACAAATAATAATTTTATATCATCCAGAAATTGTTCACATTTCTATGTCTTTAAGATCTTGTTGAATCCATAGGTTTCTTGAAATTTTTTGGTTACAGAAACTAGGTTTGTCCTATAGACCTTCTCACAGTCTGAATTTTGTTAATGGCATCCCTGTGACATTAACATATTCTTTTATCCCTGCTGTAATTTCTGTAAATTGGTCTTGGATTAAGAGGTGTGATCATAGCCCTGGCTGGCGTAGCTCAGTGGATTGAGCACGGGCTGGGAACCAAAGTGTCCCAGGTTCGATTCCCAGCCAGGGTACATGCCTGGGTTGCAGGCCATAACCCCCAGCAACCACACATTGACGTTTCTCTCTCTCTCTATCTCCCTCCCTTCCCTCTCTAAAAATAAATAAATAAAATCTTAAAAAAAAAAAAGAATTCTTAATTAAAAAAAAAAAAAAGAGGTGTGATCATTGAGCACGGGCTGCGAACCAAAGTGTTGCAGGTTCGATTCCCAGCCAGGGTACATGCCTGAGTTGCAGGCCATAACCCCCAGCAACCGCACATTGATCTCTCTCTCTCTCTCTCAAAAGTAAATAAATAAAATCTTAAAAAAAACAACAACAACAAAAAAGAGGTGTGATCACAGCCAGGTTCTATTGATATTGACTTGGCAAACTACTTTATAGGTGGTGCAGGTACTTCTAGCAGATATATGTAACATTTGGGGTTGTCTGCCTTTTTGTCATGTTAACAATTGTTGGTGCTTGATGCCTAGATCCAATCACTCATTGGGTGTTATAAAATAGGGATAGTCTACTTCATTACCTTATTACCTTCACTGTCACCGTTGGTATTTAGCTAATTATCAACGGGAAAGGGGAGGAAAAGGACTTAGACATTGAGCTTTAATAAAATGGGGAGTATGAGCCTGCTTGCCTAGCCAGGAAGCTAGGGCTTCACACCCCAGGGAATTATGGTATTGCTCCGCCAAGCAGATTAACACCCCTCCCTTCCCCATTCTGGTACAAGATTGTTGAGGGGCACAGGAAGAGGTGATTGATCAAAGAGTCCTGTCAGTCTAACTGGTGGGTGTAAACCTATCAAAAGCCCATGAAAACTTGGAAACTTCATTAGCAAATTTGAAAAAGCACCTGGTCTCTCCCAAGCCCAAGCTAATAGAATCCTACAGGAGCAAAGAAGCCCTCTCTCACCCACCTGGTAACACACTTGCCCCATGCATGTGCACATCCTCTCTGCATAGCCACGTGGCCTGAGCAGCTGTGTGGCCAATGGCTATGTGGACTGCACATGCAGGCTCCAGGCAGGAGTCTGACTACCTCAGCACAGTAATAAATTGAAGCTGGGAATACAAGCTAACCTAGCCAGATGCTAGACTGGACTGTACTTTGATACAGAGCAGAAACTGTGGGCACTGGCCTTTATGCTGGCCCTATAGAAGACAAGATTGGACCTTTTCTATGGCAAGACAGATGGAAAGGGGACATTGAGCAGTCAGGAAGGGAACCCCTTTAATTTTACATCATCAATAAAGTTTACTATGGAACTCCATCCTTCCATGAGGGTCTCAGGAAATTCTTTTCCTCACAACACCACAACTCCACTTCCACCAATAATAATACCTTCTTCATTACTCATTCTAAGATAATACATTTCTTTTCTTTAAAAATTTTTTATTTATTTCTAGAGAGGGGTAAGGGAGGAAGAGAAGGAAAGAAACATCAATGTGTGGTTGCCCCTCATGTGTCCTCTACTGGGAACCTGGTCCGCAACCCAGGCATGTGCCCTGACTGGGAATTGAACTGGTTTACAGGCCGGCACTCAATCCACTGAGCCACACCAGCCAGGGCAGACGATACACTTTCTACATACAGTTTGTATGAGAATGGTAATATAAATGCTTGATTCTTTTCCTCTGGTTCCCAGTTTTCAAGATAATGCTTTTTTTTTTTTCTCTCTCCCTTGCATTCTCCAATGCAGACAACCGAGTTTTTTTTAGTTTGTTTGGGTTTTGTGGTATGATGAATTCACAGATTTAAACATACTTGATGGTGCCCTGGTTGGTGTGACTCAATGGATTGAGCGCCACCCTGTGGACTGAAAGGTTGCCGGTTTGATTCCCGGTTGTGACACATGCCTGGGTTTTGGTCTAGGTCACCAGTTGGGAGCATGCAGGAGGCAACCAATCGATGTTTCTTTTGCACACTGGTGTTTCTCTCCCTCTCATTCTCCCTCTTTTCCCCTCTCTCTAAAAAATAAATAAAACATTTTAAACATACTTGACGGATTTCAATCTATTGCAGTTCTTTATCCTTACTGATGCTTAAAGTTTCCATCTTTGGCTGGCAGGAGTCTCTCCAAATTGACTCCTGAGTCCCTTTGACAGTTTGTATCCTTTTAAAAGAAAGGACAATAGATTTTGTATATTCTCTTGAGTATTTTTACCTTCACAGTTTTGCTCTAAAACAGTGTTACTCAAAGTGTGGGCCTCAGGCAACACCTGGGAGGATGACAGAACATCAAATCAAATTGAAGGTTGAGAAACTTGTGAAAAGATTCAGAGACAATGAGAGACTTTAAGACATGAACTTGGACTCCTAAAGTGTTGGGCTCTGTTTTTTTCAAGAAAAACATATTTGATACACTCATGGGCCTTTGGAAAGACCATTTCTCATTGGCACCACCTGGTGTTATTCAGAGAGTTACATTTCACTCAAAGAGAACATAACCTAGTGAGTCCACTTCTGTTTCTGTTATGGAGGAAGAACCCATCGGATGCTACTGTTTGGAAGATTTATTAGCGCATGTGGAGACATCATCTTGAATGAGTGTTTCATGATGATATTATCCACCAGCACCTATGAGTGAGTCAAATATGGGATTTATAGAGCCTAAATAAAAGGTTTTTTATCTAGCTAAGTAGAATCATTAAACATCGAACTAAATGAAAAGCTTTCAACATGAAGGCTATGCACAGAGAACAAACTGAACACAGCATGGGATATGTTGAGCTTTAGGGGCAGCGTACAATGAGCAGGGGTGAGGGCTTTGAAGTCCAGCAGGCCTGAGTTGAAATTCAGCTCTGCCACTGACCTTGAGCAACTTATTTAACCTCTCCAACCACTGATTCTTATATGCAAACCTAACACAGTCCCTGTGCCTGACACAGAGTAGGGTTTCATAAATTACTAAGTATTGAAATGATAGACACTATATTGTTGGAGTATCTGGAGATGAGATACCAGGTCCAGCTCATGCTAAGGAAGGTGTGGTAGGCAGAATAGTGCCCCCTGCCAAGATGTCCACATTCTAATTCCCAGAATCTGGGAGTATGTGACTTTACAAGGTAAAAGGGGTTTTACAGATGTGATTAAGTTAAAGATCTTGAGATTATCCTGGATTATCCAAGTGAGCCCAAGGTGATCACAAGGGTCCTTTGGAGTGAAAAGAGGCAGGCAGGATAGTGAGAGATGTGATTACTGAAGCAGATAGAGGCTGGAGTGATACAATTGCTGGCTTTGAAGATGGAAGGAAGAGGGTCAGGAGCCCAGTAATGTGGGTAGCTCTAGAAGCTGGAAAAAGCAAGGAAACATTTTCTCCTAGAGCCTCCAGAAGAAATGCAGTCTTGCTGATACATTGATTTTAAGCCACCAAGATTCATTTCAGACTTCTGACTCCCAGAACTTTAAGATAATGAATTTGTGTTGTTTTAAACCATTACTTTCGTGGTAAATTGTTACAGCGGCAATAGGAAACTAATACAGAAGATTAAACCAAATCTCTTTGAGCATTTAACAATTCTGAGTGCAGATTTTGGAAGATGAAGATTTCACTTTGGACTCCATGCTGTTCATAATCGATTAGTATAAAATCCAGGCATCGTAATAATAGTTTACTTGTTAAGGAATTTATCTGTCCTGGCCCTGGCTGTGTAGAGTGTTGTCCCAATACACCGAGGTTGTGGGTTTGATCCCTGGTCAGAGCACATATAAGAAGCAAGCAATGGATGCATAAATAAGTAGAATAACAGATCCATGTCTCTCTCACTCTCCCCTTCCCCTCTCTCTATAAAAATCAATAAAAAAAAATTATCGATCCTGGCATCAGGGTCTTGATTACTCACTTGCCAGTCAAGCACATTTGTATCAATTGAGAAGGTGCACTCCTCAGGATTGTGCAGTATTTGCTGCAGTACCAGGAAACCGCCTGGTGGGAAAGCAAGGAAGAGAACTGGTTGTGGCAGGTCAATAACCAACAAAGACAACTCTTTGGGAATATCAGATGTGTAAATTCGGGCAACTATTCTAGAGGACAGTTTGAGAATAGCATCAGAAAACATGATGTATATAAAACGCCCACAATGCAAGGAAGCAATTCTATTTGTAGGCAAAATTTTCCTGGGTGGTGGGGTGAGGGGTGCAGAATCTAGAATATTATGCCTATCACTCACCTGCTTTGAAAAATCCTTTTATGGTTCCCATAATTGCTTGTAGAATAACACTTGGGAAGACTGAAGGGCAAGGGCAGTACATCCACTTACATTGGATGATTAAGACTGACAGGTGTTTGTACCGGCCATAGCTTGGTCTAGACTTGAACCTGGTTAGGTTAACCTTGAAGGTCCCTGAGCCAACTTTGCTACATTTGATCTTTTTCATGAAAATCACTGATTGGTGATTGTGACTAACAGTTCCAATGTTAAGTTGTTGCCTGCCCTTGAACATTTATTATACATTATTATACAATTTTGTGGATTAAATAAATTACAAATATTATATGTCTGTGTAATTGAGCCATTAAATGTTGAAAATTACCTATATTCTTACTTACCCACTGACATTCAGATAATATATTTGGCACATAAAAGTAGTGAATCCAAACTATGCTCAAATCCAAGTGAGGAATCTTCATTCATTTTTTCTCTTGTATTATCTATTTCAGCCGTATGTCTGGACCCAAACCCCATGAAGGAGGGACCAAAATTTACACAACATTCTTGAGTGATGGCGGCTGCATTTGGAGTTTTGATTATACTGCACTACATGTGTGATTATTACTTGTAAACAGATGATTAGATATTAATTAGACAATAAGTGATTGTAAAGCACTTAGAAAATAAAAGTGTTTATAAATACCACCAAGTAATAGCAACAATAATTCTTTACTGACTACACAGCTGCTAATGTCAATAAGAATGATTTATTCCAGCTAAGGGCAATTTTAATTTATGCAAAATAAAAAGCTGTTACCATATCTGTTCTGCTACAGCAAAACAAAATACATCATATTTACCACAGATTTTATCATCAGCATTTAGATAATATGTCTTACTTTGATGAAAACCAACTTACCTCTTTCAGGACCTTCTCAAACACAGGCACAACCACTATGGTATGGTGTCTTTGAGCGCTAAGAACTGGAGCTCTTTGCTGCTCATCTCTCTGACTCATGTCAAATATTCATTTCTTTGAAATATAAGGTGTAAGATGACATTGCGTTAGTGGCATTTGCGTTCATGTAGTAGGTTGGTCATGTTGGGTCTGTGCAGTTGCTTCCTGGCACCTTACAACTATCTTTAAACTCAGTAAATTTGGGTCAAATGAATGAGTGCAAGTCAATTCTTCTTTGGTTATTATAGAAGCTGGAAAAAGAAGAAAATCCTTGAAGAATAAACTCAAGTACTTTCATTCTATCTTCTTGATTTTGTTTTTCAAAAAATAAGTTGTGAAGCTCTGAGTGCTTTTTATGTCTGACCACTATTTTTTTCCCCTAATGGCCCTTACTGGTCATAGACCTGTATCAAGCCTGCCTCTTTACCCACCTGTGAATCTGGCAATGTATCTATGCTTATTTTTCTGTCATAAGTAAATTCAACCACCAACAATGAGTCCAGATCCATAAATTGAATAAATATACAAGTGAAGAGTATTTCATGTTACATGAATTTAGTAGAAGAGGAGTAAAGGGTTTATTTTTGGATGATGAGATACATATGAGTTAGCAACCTTATTAACAGAGCAAATCCAGTGTAGCTTGGTTGAAAATAGAGTGAACTTTGATTCAAGAGACCTGGATTCAAGGGATACTTATGTCATTAACTGTGTGGCCTTGCTCATATTGTTGCAGGAAAGAATAACTCACACGCAGTAGAGATGGCGGAGCATGACCCTTTATTACACACGCGGGCTCAGAGGAGACAATGGGACTCCAAATTCTGAGCCCTGAACTCTGACCTTCTGGGGTTTAAATATCCCTGAGCTTCCTGCCTACATGGTGAAGCAAGGTTATAGAAGCCCAAATGCGGAAGTCAGATCTAGTTACCTTATTTGGCTAAAACAAAGAACAAAGCACAGGTGCTCAACATACTTGTTGCCTGTCACGTTCCCCCCCTTTGATGCTATAAGGTGTTTTTATCCCTTTAGCACCACTATATACCTGGCTATATGGCTGAGGTCCTTGGGAGGGTTGCAACAGCTGATACTGGTGTTGGTACCGCTGGAGGGCCAACACTCGTTTGGCAGCTGCCCTACGAGTCACTGTGGCCCCAGGTGCTGGACCAAGGTTCAGAGGATGCAGGGTCCCATATGCCTGACACCTCCGGGTCTGGTATCCTATGGTCCTGGATATCACTCCCAAGTGTGGGAGTGATATCAGTGTGGGTATTCTAGGTGCAGGCCTAGTCCCCGGGTCCTCAGGATCTGCTGCTGTTTTGGCCCACTGTAGTGGATCCAAGGGGTGACTCCTGCAACCTAGGTAATGCTAGTAGCAGCAAGTCTGTCCAGGGAAGTCCAGTTTCCTGGTAGAATTTAGCTAAGGTTCCATTTTCCGTCCGCACCCCTGATCATACTGTGAGTATTTCCGACAAGCCTGGTTGCTGAGCGTTGCGCTGGGCAACGCACCGGAACCCTGAGGGAGCTCGTAGGCTGCTGGGGCAGGTGCACCTGACGGAGCACCATGAAGGGCCATGGCAGAGGACTGTGCGGACGGCTGTGGGGGCACTTCAGACACACAGCGCATGCCCTCTGCAACTCGACGTGAAGAGTAAGAGTGTGTTCAGGATGTGCTTCTGGTGTTCTTTCCTTAATTCAGCCAGGCGCTTCAGCAGCGTGTGCCTTCCCTCCCAGCACCATTCCTGGGATGGGCCGCCAAGAGGAGGTCATCCATGTACTGCAGAATCGTCAGGTCCGGCCCCCCTTAGCGAGGGGCTTCAGGTCTCCTGCTAGGGCTTCCCCAAATAAGGTTGGGGAGCTCTTAAACCTCTGGGGCAGCCTAGTCCAAGTTAACTGAATCTTGAGCACTGTGTGCGGGTTTTTCCATTCAAAGGGAAAAATGGGTTGGCTGGAAGGTGCCACAGGAATGCAGGAGAAGGCATCCTTCAGATCAAGGCAGGTAAACCATGTTGCTGTTGGGGGAAGCTGGCTCAGGAGGGTGTACGGGTTTGGGATGACCAGTGGAGGGTGATGGCTGCTTTGTTGACGGCCTGGTACCCACTCCCGTCCAGCTGCCATCATGGGTCTGGGCAGGTGTGGCCCCGTGTTATGGAGCCAATCTTCTCCGAGCTCCCACGCAGGTGCTGTAACTCGGGGGACCTGCCTCCCAGTCACATCTTGGGCGGGGGGAGTCTTTCTTTATCTCCCTGGCCCAGAGCATGGCCACACCTATTCAGCATATCTAAGTGACTAGCCGAAGGCTTTAAGTATGTCAAATGACTATGCCATGGATTAGCTGCAAAGCTGTTGCTTTACAAAACAGCCCTGCATGTTCTTGCTCTGTGTGTCCCTCCCCCAACTCACACCTGTGGGGGAAGGGGTGAAGACATCTTAAAATCTCCTGGATGCCTTGAGTTCTGGACCCCATTTTAAATGCCCATCTGGGGTCCCTTCTCTTGGTTGCACCCTGTAATAATCTCTCATTTCAGATATACACCCACTTTAAATTCTTTTAAAGGACAATGGATGAAGGTCTTATCTTCTTTTAACTGCTTCCGGCTGGAAATGGACTTTGTTCTACCTACCCGTGGGTCAGGGGTGCCCTGAAGGGTGGGGGGTGCAGCACGGAGGGAGTCCTGCCGCAGAGGAGGGACCTTACAGAATCCTGGTGAGTTGGCTGTCACCAGAAAGTCGCAGGCTTGGTGTCCAAAGACTGGCATTACTGCACCGTTGGCATCCTGGTCATATTCTGGAGATGACAGATTTGGAAAGAGTTGGAAGGCACAATTAAATCATAACCACTAAATGACAAAAGCAGGAACTTAAGTAAAGAATGGCTTATCTGGAGGAAGGTGTACAAGGCATGCTACACCTATCCAAAACTCTTCTGGCCCATTGTACTTTACTCGGGCTGAGGGGAATATATTAGGATTTCCCTCCTTTCAGATATCTGAACCCTTCCTGTTCAAGCCATGAAGATAGAAAAGGGAAAATCAGTTCTAAAGTGAAGCCCACAGACCGCCCAAACTGCTCACCAACCCAACCACTCAGTTCAGCCAAACCATTGAGTTTCAGGGGGCAATGATGAAGAATGGGCTCCTTAAGTGAGGCCTATATTGAAAGCAATTACTCAGGTAATGAAGTCATAGGCATACGTCCTATGAAAACAGAAGAGCACACAGGTTAATTCACACAATAGTCCCCAAACCAGTCTCTGTGCCCGTGAGACTGTCTTTTGGGAAGACATTCAGTTGCAAGGTCTTTCCTGCAATGACATTTAGCAATGGCAATTTGACAGGTTCTCCATACCTATAAATTGTATATCTTTGATGATATTACATAACCAGTTTTAACTTTCAAACAAAAAGATGCTTTCAAGACAGCTGCGTCATTCTGGTGTCCAATACTGAGCATTGTGATTTTCCTTGAACCACAATTTTTCTACTTAGGATCACCCTCACTGTTATTAAAGGGACTACTTTGAGTCCTGCTTTTCATTTTGACTGTTTGTTTGCATAAACACACCAAGAGCAGCCTGGATCACTTAGGATCTTTAATTCCGCTTCGCTGTTAACTCACACAGGGAACCTTTAGATTGACTTCTCAGTCCGCCCCTCGGGGCACAGCAGAGCCACGCATCTGCCTTCTGGCTGCGCCTGTACCAGTTGTTTCACTCAGATCCTTGAGGTTTCCATTGTGCCCACAGGTTCCTTTTTGGCCATCTTTCATGAAAGCAACCTGCGTTCCTTCCCTGGAAAGACTGCCATGAACCACACAACCAACCAAAGTACCAGGCTTTTCTCATGGGCTTACACTAGCTTCACAAGTCAATCCCAGTTCCTCAGGACTTTTTGGTGATGATCAGAACCCATACATACCTCCTTCAGACGTGACATTCCAGTCAAAGTCTTAACAAAACTACTATTAATGACTGATCTTATTGGTTTTATGGCAAAGAAACCTTATGTCTCCACTCACTCCTTCAGAATGCCAAATTCAGGAGGGATCAGGTAGGGAGAAAAATACAAAGCATGAAGGAAAATCCTTTCCCTTCTGATATCTACCAGGCTTCTCAAAACTTTTACTTCCACAGACTTTTTCTGCAACATTCACAAATCCTCTATTCTTTCTTTCATACAGCTTCTGATATCCACCAAGATTGCATCTTCATGCCTTATACCTTCTATTACTAACACCACATAATTCCTTCCTAAAACTTTTACTTTTCCATTTATCTTTGCAGTTTCCCACAGACTTTTATATATATATATATATACGCACACACACACACACACACACACATATACACACATATATATAGATGTGTGCATATATATATATATATATATATATAAAAGTTTTTATTTACTTTCCTACGGAGTGTGAAGCTTCAACCTTCCCTGGAATCCTCAATTTCCTTTTTAGAGCAGATACAGAGCAAAATCCAAAACACAGAGTTCCCGAACAATACACAGGTAGGGGCATTCTCTTGCACCAATGTATCCATGAGTGCCTCGCAGAGACATGCTGCTTTGCCTCTGGCTGAAGCACTCATCAGCCCCAAATGACCCTTCCTGGGTCCGGAGTGGCAAAGGCATTCTCCCTGACGGGTTACAGGCGACCTTTCTTAGGTCTTACAGGTGACCTTAAACAGGCCTTCAAGTACAGAGGGTTTCTGATCAGAAACATCACCAATGTTAGAAACTTGCTCTTTTCTCACAAAACCAGAAAACAAATAGTTGAGGTTTCCTTTACTCCAGGTTTAAAACTTTACATTCTTTATACATAATTTTACTCGTTCAGATTTAACCATCATTCTCTTTTGATCTTGGTTCCTTTCCCACTCTGGGAAAGACTATATTTAAACTCAGTATGTGGCCGCCGAAAGTCCCTGGCACTGCAGGTACCTTCCACTAAAATTCCCTAGATTTTGCAGGGACATCCTGCAGTTTTCTGAAGCTCAGACCCTGCAAACACCCTATAGGTCAGATGTTCACCCTTGGACCTCAGTTCATGTCCTTCAGAACAAGAGCCATTCTTATCAGAGGTAGTTACACAGAGAACCAGACTGATGCAGTGCCCATACAGCAGGCCAGCACACAGCCCATGATCTGAAGAGAACCCTTAGCCGGCGAGCTTGCCCTGTTCCAAGATGGTGGCGCCCATGCACATTGAATCATCCAAGATGGCGGCAACCATGCTTGCTGGGTTATCCAAGATGGCGGCGCCCATGCACGCTCCACCCTGCACAGTGCGGCACTCACAAGGCTTATCCTCCATTTTACCCAAAATGGCGGTGTATCCACATGGCTTGCTGCCTGATCTCCAACATATATACAATATAGTAAGTACTATGGCAGAAAGCCCCCCCACCCCATGATGAATTCTCCCGATTGGCGCAAACAGGAAAAAGGGATCTTTCGCATGCCCACCTGGCCTGTCCCAGTTAGACTCCATAAGCCTAATTTGGCTTGTGGAGTCAGATACATTCATACACACAGTTACATAGAGTTTACAACTTTTTCTCCCCCGAGTAGGAGTCCGATGGTCTGACCCTTGGCTCAGACTCCTGAATTTTTCCGGTTGAGAGGTGATCAGCCTCTCTCTGGTCTCGGTCCGTCCCTGGGGCACTTACCGATTTCGATTTGCCGCCTCCGACAGTTCGTGGTCCGTCTCTCCCTTTCCGCCCAGGTCTTAGAGCGGTCGGGGACAAGGCACGGGAGCCTCCGTCCCAGGAAGCCTGAACCAACCAGGGCATATGCTCCTTCCCTGCGGCAGGGCTCCCCCGCCGAGCTCTCTGTCATCTTCACCGGAGGAAAAATGCCTGCTTCGCGTGTCGTTTTCCCAGTCAGGAAACCAAAATGTTGCGGGGAAAGAATAACTCACATGCGATAGAGATGGCGGAGCACGACCCTTTATTACGCGCGCGCGGGCTCAGAGGAGACAATGGGACTCCAAATTCTGAGCCCCGAACTCTGACCTTCCAGGGTTTAAATAGCCCCGAGCTTCCTGCCTACCTGGTGAAGCAAGGTTACAGGAGCCCAAATGCGGAAGTTAGATCTAGTTACCTTATTTGGCTAAAACAAGGAACAAACCACAGGGGCTCAACAGGGAAGCACAGGAGCTCAACACGGCCGTCACCCGTTACAATATCACTTAACCTCTCATTCGAAACTCTTTACTATTAACAGTTGTTTATTTGTTTATTTTTATAAAATTAACAGTTAATAGTTATTTATTTTTAGAGAAGGGGGGAAGGGAGGGAGAAAGAGAGGGAGAGAAACATCGACATGCAAGAGAGAAATATCAATAGGTTGCCTCTTGCATGCCACTAACCAGGGACCTGGCCAAAAATCCAGGCATGTGCCCTGACTGGGAATCTAACCTGCAACCTTTTGGTTTGTGGGATGAAGCCCAACCCACTCAGCCACACCAGGGCTGGACTATATCAGATTTTAGGCCCAAACCATAAGCCACATGTGGAAAACTGGGGAAGTGGCTCACAACAGAGCCATGAAAGTAATAAAATTCCATAGAAGGTAATAATGGTCTCTAGGCAACCTGAAATTCTTTGGTGAACTTTACCTTGCTTCCTCCGTCTTCTCTTTGTTTTGTTTTGTTTTTTGGGGTTTTTTTTGACACATTCCTTATGTAATGAACCTGGGGCAGTGAGAAAAATGAGTAAAGAAGAAAGAGGAGACAGGAAAGAAAAAGTGGTGCCTGCAGTGATGGTAAGAGGGAAGGACTTGAAATGGAGGCTTTGCATACAGCCTTGATAAATATTAAGAGCAGTGTAATATATGTATGGGCATACAAACTGTAGCCAAATAATTTAAAATGTTCAGTATGATTGACTTAATACTTTTATACAATGAATATACAATATCTAGAAGCATGACTAGTTTAAAGACTGAAAAGTTAGATAAAAATTTAAGGTTATTTTTAAAGAAAAAGTCTAAATGTGATGCCTACTTAAAAATAGGCTTTTAAGTACTGTTATGGCTCATTTTTACCCATATGTAATAATATGAAAGGCATTTCACCATAAAAAACAGATATTCACCATAAAAAACAGATATTAAAACTTTTTGATGGGACAGTGAAATAGTGCTTTAGTTGGAGATCCCCCAGAAGCAGATGCTGAGAAAAGGATTCAAGTTCAAATAGCTTATTTGGGAGCTGAGCCCAGAAAACAATCACAGGAGGGTGGGTGAGTGACACGAGGAAAGGAAGGCAGCCAACTCAGGATTCACTGTCAGGGCATTTATGACTGTGGTGATTGGAAATTAATGCCACTGGGGAACTTTCGAGTCATGTAAAGCAGGGGTCCCCAACACCGGGGCGAAGGCCTGTTAGAAACAGGGTGGCTAGGGAAGCTCACCTGAGCTGTGCCTCGTGCTCTGCCCCAGACTGAGCTTGGCCTCCTGTCCCCACACTTCCTGCCCCCCCCCCACAGTGCTCAGCTCTGCCTCCTGCCCCCCAACTTCCTGATTCCCGCCCCCACCTGAACTCCACCTCTTGCCTCCACCTGGTCTGTGTGAGCTTGGCCTCCTGCACCCCACTTCCAGATACCCCACAATGGCCTGAGCTCCGCCTTCTGCCCCCGCACTCCCTTAACTGACTACCTGAGCTCCACCTGCCCCCTGAGCTCTGTCTCCTGCCTCCGCCACCCTGGCCTGAGTTCTGTCTCCTGCCTTGCCCCCACATGAGGTCTGCTTCCTGCCCCCCACTTCCTGATGCCCCACCTGAGCTCTGTCTCCTGCCCCACCTCACCTCCTGCCTCCTCCCAGAGATCAGTCTCCTGCCCCTCTACCACCTGAACTCTACCTCCTGCTCCACCTCCACCTGAGCTCTGCCTCCTGACCAAACAAACCCCTCCCTGCCTGAGCTCTACCTCCGGACTCCTCATGTCCATCTGCGGAAAAACCAGTCCCTGGTGCCAGAAAGGTGGGGGACCACTGATGTAGAGTAATTGGGTATTTGTATATTCACTCTTCAGTCATTGGTTGAGGGCTCTTGGGGATTTAGGCTGCTAATTTTTTCGTCCTTCAGCCCTGCCTTGGTGGTGGTGATGCTGGGAAGGCAGTGGCAAAGGGCAAGAGTTTCCCAGGGCCAGAGAAAGCCTTGAGGTAGAGAGATGCAGGTGCTGGCCAGGTGTTCACAATAAGGCCCGAGGGGATCAAGCAGGGCTCCAATAAGCTCTGCTCTGAAGAGATTCTTTTAGTTCTTCCCTGCAGATCTTTGGGAATGGTATTTTCAACAATTTGATGTTGCTGAAGTGATATGGTTTACAGGAAGAATGATGTCATTTGTAGGTCTCTCTGAAACGTGAAGTGAAGGGCTATATGGCTTGGTTTCCTCATCTGCAAAGTGGGACAACTCTCTCTGACCAGGTGTTGTGGGGATTACAGGTGCCGGTGGGAAGTCCCTGGCATGGTGCTAACAGTGTGAGAAGTACCGAGTAAATGGTAGAGAGAAAGATGACTGAGCTTGTGAGGGGCAGCAGAGCTAACACGTTCTCACCCCAGCCACACCCTACTTGCAGAGGTTACGAGACTCAGGAGTCTTGTCCCCAACTGGTCTCTGGGGATTTTCTCAACAGCCTGCTGCCAATGGGTTTCCTCTGCTTCTGTTAACTGGAGATAGGACCCCCTTACCTACAGCATTGTTCCTCGGTTTCAACTTTGTTTCCTCTCACTGTGTCCCTGCACTTTTCTATTTGCTCACGTGCTAACCTCTGCCTGCCTCATCCCCACCCCATAGCCAGCTGTCAATGCATTTGGGAGCAGGGGTACTTTTTTTTCCTGATTATAAGGGCAATATATGCTCTTATTCTTAAATAATTGTTATAGACAGGACCATGTAAAAAAGAAAACAAATCCCCCATAATTCCAGTTTAAAGATGTCAATGTTAGCATCTTGGTGTATTTCCCTCCAGTACTTTTTTCTAGGCATGTACATAACCATAATTGGGATCATTTTGGGGCATTGTATTTTGGGCTCACTTTTCTCAACCTGACATAATGTTAACATTTCCCATAGCATTAGAATTTCTTTGAAAGCATGGCTTTTAATGCATGTATAATACTATATCAGTGAATGTATTTTATTTTTATTTTAATCATTCCTCTTATTTATGTAAATTATATCTTTTTTGTCTTTTATAAGCAATCCTGCATTATAACCCTTTAAGGGTTATGGAATATTTAATTCTATAGGGTTAAATTAACTGGCCATTCTCAGCTAATCATCTTAATACCATTACAAAGCTCCCAAATTAAAATAACCCATTAAAGTATTATCAAGAAGTTCCTGAATCAGACTGCAATAGCAGCCAAGACTTTGCCCCTGGAGTGAATGGATCTGGTAAAGAACCCTCTAAGAGTAGTGCCAGAAGGAGTCTATTTCTACCCAATAGGACTGTGAGACATACTAAGATTCAAACTCTGGGCTGTGGGGCGAGGGGCATGAGGAAGCCAAGACAAGGCTGGAATAGAATTAGTGGGAATGGAATTGCTAGTAGTTATAGAGCTGATGCTCAAGACAGAAGTCTAACTTGAGAGGTTCAAGGACTTGGGCTGAATATGTGTCAAGTGTGACTTGGATTTAACATAGTGGCATTGATAGGTAAGGGTTTGACTTGGGTGACACAATGAATATACTCATTTTAGGCAGAGGCAGTGTCTTGATTTGATGGGACTGGGGAGGATGAGGAAGGGAGGAAAGGGGCATCTGCCCACTTTGAGACAGAAACGGCTAGTTGGGACGATAAAGGCATGGTCTAGGCTCTTGGGCAAGAGGGGTTCGAAAGGACTCCACCAGACATCAGGACTCTACTAAATAATCAGGTGAACAAGTGAGCTTCTCATTCTAGAAAGGAAATTAGAGGACCAATTAGGAATCAAGCTGGCAGCTCAGTGGTCCACAACAGCAGGGGTTTGGTACTTTCCAATGAGATCATATGGTTCTAGGCAGTGGTTCTCAAATTTTAGTATGTAGCAGAATGCCCCCAAAACCTGGGGGTTTTAATTAAAACACAGATTCCTGGTCTCTACCACCTAAATTTCTAATTCAGTAGGCCTGACGTGGGGCATAAGAATTTCTGATGAGATTTCAGGGGTGCTGCTGCTCCTTTGAGGACCACACATTGAGCCACTGCTGTGTCACTCAGCATGGGTGGGAAAGGGGTTCCCAAATGTATTGAAGGGATTGGTAGAGCTAAACTTGCAGCTCAATGTGTTTTGTGCTTCTAGGAAGGCAGACAGGATAGAAAGGAATAGGAAGCAGGTATGAAGACCCCTTTTCAGATGACCCAAGTATCACTGGAATTCTTACATCACTGGACTTCTCTCAGGCATTGATAATAACTGAGATGTCAAGTGACACCATTCTGATTTAATGTGGTCAGCTCTAAAACTGTCAATCTCTGCTGCAGAACCCATTTTGTTCTTTTAAGGCTCTCTTTGCTTATAGGAGGGCTAAGAAAAAATAATGCTCCCTTACATTAGTATAGCACATTCTAATTTATAACATGCTTTCACATAATATCTTATTTGATCTTCCAAATTCTGTGAGGGAGGCAGAGCAGGTGTTTTTATCCCATCTTTTGGACTACTGGTTCTCAAAATATGGTCCCTGGACTTGCAGCATCATGCCACCTCGGAACTTGTTAGAAATGTGAATCCCAGCTCCTCCCCAGACCCTGGGGAGCCAAATGTTTGCATTTGTAACAAGTTTCCAGGTGATGCTGATATTGCCGCTGCTGGTACTGGACCACACTTGGATGAAAACCACTGCTAGATTAAAGTGAAAGATCTAAGAGCCCAGGGACTTATCTTAAGAGGACTCCTACCTAGGTTTTTTTTTTTTCTACACCTGCTGCATCCCTGGTTCATGCTCCATCCTTCCAATCCCAGCTCTATTGCTTATAAGTTTGAAGCCCTGAGCAATGGCTTGTTCCTCACCTGTTAAATGGGGATAATAAGATCCACTTCTTTGGGTTCTTGTGAAGATAAAACAAGATCTAGGTAAAGTACTTAGCACTGTGCCTGTGCTTAATGCTAGCAATTACCATGTTTTTTATCAATGTTATTACAAGTGTGATATTTTACTAGATTCGATACCTGCATAAGTCCTTTTGAGTGTGTGTCCCTCTTAAAATGGGGGATATTCCTAGCCAATTTAGACATGAAGTCACTTCCTTTTTAACACCCCATCTGGGATGTTTCTGTGATTGTCATGAGCCTTTGCTGATTGCTGGGGGCTTGGGAAATGAAGCAGAGGAAACCGGCATGTATAGAAGGGCAAACAGCACTGACTTCACTGAGGGAACGGAATAGTGGACCAAGAGGAGTGTGGCTGAAGGAGGAAGCAGTTGGAGGTGAGAGGCAGGTCATCAGAAACAATCTACCTCCCTCAAAGTTCCCCCCAAGGCAGCCACTGGACAAGCCCAGGTCGCGGCCCCAGGAGGCCAAGCCCCAGGGGATCTGCCCTGATCTTGTCGCAATCAAGCAGGTGAACATCCAGCTGCCCACAATAAATGCCTCTGAGAGGTCCTCGGAGGCCAGCTGGCAATTGTGGGCACAGGGAGTTTGGGCTCAAAAGCGGCTTTGTCTTCAGAGTGACTCCTGTTTGACAAAATTCTGACTAGAGCACCTCAAATGCTCAGGCCAGGGACATGGTCTCTTTTTTTGGCGGAGATCTGCAATGTTCTTTCTCAGGGCCTCCTGCCCCCCGCCTCCGGAAGCGTTTTAGCTTATCTGGGTAGTGCAGCCCGGTCTCTTGCCGCGAGTGGACCGAGACCTTTGCAACAGAATTAAAGAAAAGACACAAAAGCAGCAAGTTCGGGCCCCGTGGGCACAGCCGGCCGCCAATGGGGCCCGGCAGCTCCCAGGCGGAGTGGTACTATGATGACAGTAGCCAACCAGCGCGCTCCATGCAAATGAGGTACTGTATCCCGCACCGCTGCTCCAGTGCCGCCTGCTTGTTCTAGTGATAAACTGAGGCCTTGCCTCCCGGCTTCTCTCAGAACGAAAGGGCCGGGGGTGGGGGGTAACCCCTTTACTTCCCCCAGGGAAAATAGAAAGAAGGGACGAAGAAGGGGGATGGGTAAGGAAGAGAAAAATACGTGACAAAGAAAACATTCTCTGCCTGGGAGGAGACTGACAGAGGGTGTAGAACTGGAGGGAGCATTCGCTGGCCATGCCAGTACTTACCACTGATGCTGAGTCAGAAACAGGTATCCCAAAATCCCTTTCCAATGAGCCTCCCTCAGAAACCATGGAGGAAATAGAGCACACATGCCCACAGCCTCGACTGGTAAGTAAAGACAAAGGATGCAAATGTATGCGTGGCTATGGCACAAAAGAGTTCCTTTTGCGCCCGCAGCCAGCGAGGAAAAAAGATGCTTAGAGGATTTTCATGTAAATGAGAATGGAGCTACCGCCTAATCCTTCTCAGCTGTTTATATTTAGCTTCTCTACCCGGCGCTGCTCTCAGCTTACAAAGCATTATTGTACAGGCTGGGTAGGAAACGGGCTGCTTGGGCTCTGCTGTGTTTTTGTGCCTGGGGAGGAGGGGATGGCCTTTTTCCTTTTAAGTGTGTTCTTGTCTGAAGGAAAAAAAATTCTACAGTGCAATTTAAAAAATGGTATTCTCTTCGCAAAGCTTTGGACGAGTCCGTTAAGTTCTCAATTCTAGCTGAGGAATGATTCGGTTCTCAACTAATGTTGGTGCCTAATGCGTTTTGGAAAAATGAAAACGACATGGAAGCAAAACTTCTCCATTCGTTTGAACATTTCAAAATAAGTAAAAGAGTCCCTCGATGATGTATTTAGAAATAATGTGTATCATCTGAAATGAATTGTAAGCATTTCCGGGTATGCTGTGAGGGTTTCTCTTCAGGTATGGGAAGCTACATTTACTTAGGGGCTGCATGCCTTTTAATGAGTCCAAACCGAGCACTCAGAGCTTCCTTCCTGCTCAGTAACTGGTTCACAGCCACCTCGGCGTGTATCCTCAAGGAATCAGAAACACCAAATGGGTGGTGGGTTTTCCGTGGACTGAAGTCTTGTGGAGCTTGGGGAACCCGCAATACACTAGTTAGAACTATACACTAGTTAGAGCTATCTTCTCTCTAGCGATTTCCCTTAAGTTAAAAGGTGCAATATTTTGATTGGCTGTGGAGTCTGACCCTGGAAAGAGGGGTTTGTTTTTTTTAAAGGATCTTGTGATGTAGCATTTTCCTAAAATGAGGGCTCACAGATTCCAAAGCCACCCATCATGGAACTGTTATTTCTTCAAAAGGGTTAATAAGGGTTCAAAGGCAGCCTTAGCACAACTTTCTTGATGCATGAAAACAAAGGAAGTTATATTAGAGCAATGTGGGCCTTTGTTCACTTGTGCTTGTTTTTTAAAATATATTTTCTTAGGGCAATTAGATATTAACTTCTCCCCAGCACTTATTGAATGATACACACGACGTATGTTCTCATGCGGTGCAAAGCATCCCAATAAGTTTGTTACCAAAGGATCCCTTTAAACCACTAAATATCTTATGGTTTAGCATAGAAAAAGTTGACCACTAAAGACTTGTTACCATATCACCCAAAAATATTTTTAAAAGTTAAACCCAGTGTTCAAACTTGTATCACACTTCTTCCTGACAGGTAAGTCAAGGAAGGGTAAGGGACAGAAAGGCAACATCCAGCTCCAGTTTGTGTATTGTTTCAGTCTTTTGTGTCAACTTCTTTTCCTTCCCTTCTTGCCTTTTAGCTATCCTGCTCCTTGCTTGCTTCTGCCTAAGAGGGTGGGCAGAGGAAATCAAGGGAAGAAAGTTCAAGTACTTTTCACTTTCACTTGTGACAGCTCATCCTGGAGTTAACTCCCAAGAACCATGCAAAGCTGGCAATGTTATACTTCCATTTCCCTGCCGCTTTAGAAATGAGGAAACAGGTTCAGACAGGGTAAGCCAACTTCCCCAAAGTCACATTGCTTCCAAGGGGTAGATCTGGGATTCAAACCCAGAGCTCTGCACCTACAAAGAGGAAGTTCTTTCCCCTACAACACACTCTTAAGTGAGATACATTCCCTTCTGATCTTTTTGGTAGTTCTGGCTTAAAGTGTGTGTGTGTGTGTGTGTGTGTGTGAATGAAGGATGTATAGAAGTTCCATCATTAAGTGATTGCTTTGATCTACATTTGATAAAAATGTTCCCTGTTGTCCAGCTACTGAAAATTGGCTCTGTTTAAATAGAGGCTGCAAGCAATTTATAAACCACTACACTAAATTTTTTGAAGCACCTTTTATCAAACTTTGGTCATTGTAGGGATATATTCTAAATTTTGATTTGCACTTCAGACCCCAACTTTCCTTTGCTAAGGATTTTACTTTAATAGTCAAGGCACATGTTAATGACAATAACAAACTTCATTCATGAAGGGAGTTAGTGCCAAGTGAAAATGCTAAATTCACACTTCTTTTTTAAGTTTTTAAGTAGTTTCTGTTAATCTTTAGCTTTGCTAATATCTTCATATTTCAAATTATACAAACTCTGTGTTTCTCCCAGCACTCAAGCATTTCACCCAAACTTACACGTGGATCACCAGCGTCACAACTATCAGCAGGGTGTGGCTGCAGAGTTGCTTAACTAACTTTGGAAAGTGCACAAAAGGCTTGAGAGATTGCCCTGCAGAGGACAGGATCCTTCTCTCAATAGTCACCAATGTTGAATTCATACAGTTAAGAGAAAACAGGACTCAATAATAAAACATCTTTAAAAAAAAAGGTAGCCATTGCCACAGTGGTTCTCATTATATTACCTGAGGCATACACTGGCTCCCCAAACTCTTAACTTTACCTAGGGATAATGGAAAAGGAAGTTCCTGAGCATATAGGGGCTATAAAACTTCATGACAAGCCCCAGAATGTGAACTTATTGTCTGGAAGTACAAATTTTATTTAAATCTCAGCAATTGTGTAAAATGCCCTTTTTGTAGTGAACTGGGCTGTCTGTTTAGCATGGCACTTCAGAAGGTGTGTACAGTGTTCCTGTGTCTACATGCGTTTGTCTCTATATGGTTTACAGTGAAGGTTATCAATTCTGATCCAGTTTAACTCAGCCCTCATTGATTGAGTACATACTACAGGCTGAGCTCTGAACCCTCGAGTACTTTGTGATCTAAAGGTTTGAGAGCAGACTGAAACATAAACAGAGTTTCCATACAGGTTGATAAGAGCACAGCATGCTAAGAATTGTGTTACCAGGTGCAGTGCGGACAGAAAGGAGAGTGGTGAGCTCCCTGAGAGTGAGTCAAAGTTTGCCACGGGGATGTTGAGTAGAAACCTGTCTTGTCATCACTGTATCTCTGGTCTCTGATACAGAGCCTGGCATAGCTCTTTAAGGGAATGAAGTGGGAAGTTGGCATACTTAAGAGGACTTTACAAGCAATCTGTATTTTAGATTCTTGTAAGTAGTACATTGATAAGGATATTGAGGATTCAATGGAATTGTGTTCAAGGGGAATTTTTTTCGGAAAGGTATGCCTGTAGTTTTTCCACCTGCTTTATTTTTCATTGGAAGAAAATATAGAAAAAGAGGAGAATAAGTAGAATTAAATAAGACTGATAAAGAAATTGGAAAAGATTACCTGGATTTTATGATAGAGCTGGTATTTTAGAAATGCACTCTTATGGCTCTGGCTACTTTACCATACTGCATGGGTTTGACATGTTTCTTCTTTCCATCATTACAGTGTTTATTCTTGATCCTTGATTTCTTTTCTGTTCTTTGTTTATTTTCTTGCTTAAACATGATGCAAGGTGACTCATAACCTTGACTGTCAAGAAGAGAAACTGAGTAAATAGCCTTGGGCAATATGATGCAACAGCCCTCTTTGGAGACCCAACTCCTGAGGCATAAAGACTCCTTGTGAACAAGGACTGTGCCCTCTGGCCTCCCCAACCCTCAGATTTTGCCTAGACAAATCCTTGGGCCCAGCAGGTGTTCTGCCAACCCTTTCTAACAAGGCCCAGCCACTCTGAAAGCTGTCTACTTAAGGATTCGGTTAACCTTGGTCAGGTTCTTCCAGGAGTGCATTCTGCTGTCAGAAGGAAGTTGTAATTCTAGCCTGCAATAGTCACTTCCATGAAGATGGGTGTACCATGGATCAACTGAGAAGGCCTTGGAAATAAAAATGGGCTTGTTCAATATGCTACTTTAGCAGGAGTTCATTTCAGGCTTTCCTTCAAAGGGGAGCAGTGCCAAGAGACTGCTGTCTTGCAGAAGGTGCATTATATCAGTTGTGAGGTAGGATGCTCATTGGCTGGTGAGCCAAAAGATGATGGATTTCCAGAGACATCAATGACTTCCTTTACTAGTATTGCCATCTATTTAGCCACTGAGAGCAGCATACATTTTAAAAGTGAGACACTTAATGGGCTGTGTTAGTGAAAGTAAACAAACATGGGCTTCCTTGGGCATTTACTGTGGTCACCTGGAATTCTGTCCAGCATTATCATTAGCCATTTTCCTGCTGGTCTCTGTCCAAAGGCAACATTCATTTCTTGCAGAGTGATTATAGTCAGGCATATTGAGCATGGAATGAATGAATTTGTTTCTTCTATTCTTTTAAATTTGTTCTTTCACTACCCTTCCAACCCACCATTTGCTTAATGCTAACCTCCTTATGGAAGAAAGGGTTAAAAATATAAAAAGATAGGTAGGGTCTTTGTTTTACTGTGGTGTCTGAGCATATAGAAATGGACAGGGTGCATGTGTCCTGACTCAGGCAGTGAGGGGGACTTAAAGTATTTAGTGATAGCAGGGCTATAGAAGATAAGTGAGAGAAAACTCAGTCCCCTACCAACAGGATCCACAGTTAGCCAGCTGGTTATCAACTTTCATGCAGAGCAATGCACCAGGTGCTATGGAGGAAAATGAAAGAAGTAATCCACAGCCCCTGCCTGTAACGATCATTTCCATTTAACAGAAGGCGGTAGTTGGCATGTGGAAGTGTTTGGCATGTGGAAGTGTGCCAGGAGGCTGAAATCCCTTAAGGGAGCTTTTTTGTAAGTTTGGCTTTACATAACCTGATACACCCAAAATATTTCAATATGTAATCAATATGAAAATGATTAATTTTTATTATTTTATGTAGAGGTATTTTATATTCTTTTCTTCATACTAAGTTTGAAATCAGGTGTGTACATTACACTTGCAACACATCTCAATTCAGGCTAGCCAATTACAAGTGTGCAGTAGCCACAATGTGGCTTTAGAGAGAGCTCAGACACTTGCCCAGGCTAGTGGAGGATGAGCTCTGAAAAGCCACCATGATTAATACATTTCATGTTGCATAGTATATACATATATTTACTCATGGCTAAAAAAAATCACTTTCAACCCTGGCCGCTGTGGCTCAGTTGGTTGGAGCATCGTCCTGTAACTGAAAGGTTGCAGGTTTGATCCCCGGTCTGAGCACATGCAATCCCTGGTCTGCGTGTGTATGGGAGGCAATCAGTTGATGTTTCTCTCTCATAAAGATCTCCCTTCCTCCCTCTCTCTAAAAAGCAATGAAAGAAATGTCCTTGGGTGAGGATTTAAAAAAAAAAACCACTTTCTTTTACTTCATATTTTCCTTTTTTTTTAAATATATTTTATTGATTATGCTATTAAAGTTGTCCCATTTCCCCCCTTCACTCCCCTCCACCCTGCACCCCCCCACCCTCATTCCCCCTCTTCAGTTCATGTCCATGTGTCATAAGTTCTTTAGCTTCTACATTTCCCATACTATTCTTGCTCTCCCCCTGGCTATTTTCTACCTACCATCTATGCTACCTATTTTCTGTACCTTTTCCCCATCTCTCCTCCTCCCACTACCCTGTTGCTAACCCTCCATGTGATCTCCATTTCTGTGGTTCTGTTCCTGTTCTAGTTGTTTGCTTAGTTTGCTTTTGTTTTAGGTGTGGTTTTTAATAACTGTGAGTTTGCTGTCTTTTTACTATACATGTTTTTTTATCTTCTTTTCTTAGATAAGTCCCTTTAACATTTCATAAAATAAGGGCTTGGTGATGATGAACTCCTTTAACTTGACCTTATCTGAGAAGCACTTTATCTGCCCTTCCATTCTAAATGAAAGCTTTGCTGGATAGAGCAATCTGGGATGTAGGTCCTTGTCTTTCATGACTTGGAATACTTCTTTCCAGCCCCTTCTTGCCTATAAGATCTCTTTTGAGAAATCAGCTGACAGTCTGATGGGAACTCCTTTGTAGGTTACTGTCTCCTTATCTCTTGCTGCTTCTAGGATTCTCTCCTTCATTTTTACCTTGGCTAATGTAATTCTGATGTGCCTTGGTGTGTTCCTTCTTGGGTCCAACTTCTTTGGGACTCTCTGAGCTGCCTGGACTTCCTGAAAGCCCATTTCCTTTGCCAGAATGGGGAAGTTCTCCTTTATTATTTGTTCAAATAAGTTTTCAATTTCTGATTCTTCCTCTTCTCCTTCTGGTACCCCTATAATTTGGATGTTGGAACGTTTAAGGATGTCCTGGAGGTTCCTAAGCTTCTCCTCATCTTTTTGAATTCTTATTTCTCCATTCTTTCCTGTTTGGTTGTTTCTTTCTTCCTTTTGGTCCACTCTATTGTTTTCAGTCCCAGTTTCCTTCCCATCACTATTGGTTTCCTATGCATTTTTCATTTTTCTAATTGTAGCCTGCATATGTTCATCAAATTTGCCACCAAAATCAACCAATTCTATGAGCATCCTGATCACCAGTGTTTTGAACTGTGCATCTGATAGGTTAGCTATCTCTTGGTTGCTCAAAAGGATGGGTTCTGGGGCTTTGATTTGTTCTTCTGTTTGAGCCATCTCTCTCTTTTTGGGGGGGGGGGTCTGGTTGCACCTGTTACAGTAAGAGGCGGAGCCTTAGGTGTTCACCAGGGCAGGGCACCCGAGTCGCTAGGTTGTGATGTTGTATGTGGGGGCGGGGTCGAGAGGGAACAATGGCACTTGCTCAGTTCTCTGTGGGACCTTAGTCCCCTCTGCTGCTTCCCCCAAGCAAACTGGGCTCTCTGGTGCCAATTCCCATGTGGGTGGGCTTGTGCACACTGTGGGACCCTCCAAGGACCTCCCCCGTGAGTATGGGTGTCTCTCCACGTGCCTCAATTCCCACAGATGTCCTCAGTCAGTGTCCCGAGGCTCTATTTCCCAGCACTGGGATCCTGGGTTGCGTGTCCTGCCTTGCTTTGCAATCACCGCCTCACTGGGTCTGCTGGTTGCTGGTTGCTGGTTGCCACCCCTGGATCGGGGTCTGCCAGCTGCCACCTGCACGCTCAGGTCCACCCGCTGCGTTCCTGTGCGCCCCGGATGCCTTACACATCCCGGGATATCTTACGCACCAGTCCCACTGCTCTCTGCTCTCCGCGCCGTGACCTGACCCTCAGCTCCTCCTACCGGTCTGGATGCACAGGTCTAATTCAACTTCTTGGTTGTCCGACTTCCAGTCAGATAAATTTTCTGTCATTTCTGGATGTTATTCTGTGTCTAAATTGTTGTTGTTCCTGCCTTAGTTGTGCGTGGAGGTACAGTGTGTCCACCTATGCCTCCATCTTGGCCGGAAGTCTCCTTACTTCATATTTTTCACTGATTTTTTGTGCAATCCCATTCTGTTTTAATTAGGAGCCTGTTGCTGTAATGTAAATGAGAATGCTTGAAGTTACTGGTTGGGGCAGTGGAGAAGGAGAGAACCAGATGGATATGGGATACATTAGGAGGTAAATACCCCAGGATTTGATAACTGAGTCTGAAGGTAGGGCAGTATCAAGGAAGATTCAGTTTTCTGGTTCCAGTGAGTGGGTGTCTTCACTGAGATGGGAGCATCAGGTGACAGCAGTTTGTGAGAGTTATGTTAGGGAAACCATGGGGACTTCCCTTTGTGTATTTAATGTTTGATTTTGAAACTCAGGAGAGAGTTCTGAGCTGGAGATGTAGATGTGGGAGGCATCAGCATGGAGAAAAGGGAAGGAAAATTGAGGTAGTGAAATTGATGGGAGTGAAATTGAGTCAAGACAGTTCCTGGTCTTAGTGGAAGTGAATAGAAATGGTTAGCAACAGTGCCTCAGGATAATCCTACTACTGGGTAATTCTGGAACATAACTGACCCTGAGCCATCCTATCAGGAGGAAAACAGAGGAGCTGTAATTAAAGGTATTAGAAGCCTCCTTACATCTATCTGCCTGTCTCTACATGAAATGTGGTTAAATTAATCTGTGTTATCACAGAATCTTTTTAGGATAGAACTCTGAGAAACACCATTTAAAGGACTGATAGAGAAAGAATTGTGAAAAGAAGACAGAGATATTTCTCAAATATTTGAGAGATTGGGTGGGTAGGGTAGCAGGGGCAGGATAAACTAACAAGATTATCGAACAAAATATAAACAGACTCATGCATGGAGAACAGACTGACAGCTGTCAGAGGAGAGGGTTGTTGGAAGGCTGGGTGCAAAAGGTGAAGAGATTAAGCAAAGAAAAAAAAAAAAAACAGACAGACAACAGTATGGTGATTGCCAGAGGGAAAGCGGAAGTAAATGGTGATGGAAGGAGACTTGATTTGGGGTGGTGAACACACAATACAATATATAGATTCTGTATTATATGAGGGGGGACCAAAAAAACTGGAATTATCTTCTAGAGGGCAGGCTCCTTATAGTACTGGTTTCCCCCACTAGGTGAGTATTCTAGAAACCCATCTGTATCAGTTTACCAGCTGGTGTTGTTGTGAGAGGCTGAGTTCTGCCTCAGTGAATTTTTTTTGAACACTCTTTCAATGCATTTGTCCATTTCATGATGGCTGATTTATGAGTGCACCTGCCCACATGGTGCTGAGTGTTCAGCAGTATTTTACCAAAAAAAGGCATGACCCCCATTCCCCACTCTCCCTATTTGCCTGATCTCACTCCCAGCAACTTTTTTTTTCTTCCCCCAGATGAAAAAAGTCCTCAAGGGGAAATGTTTTGCTAATGTGAAGGAGGTGAAACAAAAAATGGCAGAAGCACTAAAAGGCATCAAAATTGATGAATTCAAAACCGTTTTGAGCAGTAGAAAAAACATCTTGATAGGGGTATTTCCTAAAATGGAGAGTACTTTGAAGATGACTGGAGTTTAAACATGTAAGAATAAATACACAATTCTTATAAATAAGTTCTGGTTTTTTTGGTCCTCCCTCATAGAATTGTACACCTGAAGACTATATAATTGTATTAACCAATGTTACCCCAATGCATTTAATAAAAATAAAAAATAACAAGCCTGGCTGGTGTAGCTCAGTGGCTTGAGTGTGGGCTGTGAACCAAAGGATCACTGGTTTGATTCCTAGTCAGGGCACATGCCTGGGTTGAGGGCCAGGTCCCCAAAAGGGGACACATGAGAGGCAACCACACATTGATGTTTCTCTCCTTCTCTTTCTGCTTCCCTTCTGCTCTCTCTAAAAATAAATAAATAAAATCTTTAAAAAATAAAAAATAACCAAATGCAGCAAATGAGATAATAAGGAAAAGTTTTCTTTGGATTTAGAAAGAAGTCAACAGTGATGTTTCAGTGAAGTGGTACAAGCGGAGGCCAGATGGCAATAGGCTGAAGAACCTTTAGGAGGCAGGGAAGTAGGAGTTGACTGAGAGGAGAAGCAGATAGAATGTATAGTACCCCAAAGGTGGATAAATTAGGGTTCAGGGTTGAGAAATGCCAGCTTTTCTCCTTTCTAACTTCTTTCCTTTCGTCCTTCCCTTCATCCTTCTTTCCTTCCATTAATCCAATACGCCAAAACTTTTGGTTGGCTCATTCTTTTAAGATGGTAGCAACTTGCACTTAAATATAAATGGGAAAGGACCAATGGGAGAGGGTGAAAGCAATGGGGAAGATTGTGGGAGGGAATTACTTGAAGAGCTGGAGACACTGGGCTCCAGTGCACACATGGAAGACTTAGCTTCAGGTAGGAAAAGAGACACCTCTCCCATGTGGCGATGAGGAAGCTGGCAAGGAT
This sequence comes from Phyllostomus discolor, assembly GCF_004126475.2. Taxonomy (NCBI): domain Eukaryota; kingdom Metazoa; phylum Chordata; class Mammalia; order Chiroptera; family Phyllostomidae; genus Phyllostomus; species Phyllostomus discolor. The sequence continues at coordinate 11,380,472 of NC_050198.1, read as the reverse complement.
GTTTTGGGTAAGAAATAACTCATAAGTAGAAGGGTGTTGAAAGTTGAAAGCCTCCCTTTATCTGACTGTCTGTTTTCTCTGTGAAGGTGGAAGGAAAGTCATGGTAGTTTGCTTCTGGTCGGTACAAAAGTGTAATTATGGGATAGCCTGGGAAGTTGAGTCTAGCCCCAGGGTATTTCCTCTCTTCAGGCTCAGGGGGAGGTAGGGGGAGGTAGGGAAAGGTAGAAAGGGTAAGTGGTTCCTGATGAGATGTGGTAGTGATGAAAGGAAATGGATTTGTTCCCTTATTGCACCGGGGGTTCCACACTTATCCCCAAGGTCAAGGCAAATCCAGATCTGGAGCTCCAGGGGACCTGGACTGGCCCACAGCAAAAGGGTTGGGGCTTGGCAAGGCAACTATGATGTAGCTTGGTCTCTACTTCCTGGAGCCCACAGTCTCATTTCAACCTCAGTGTTGCCATTGAATTATTGCGTGGGCTTGAGCAAATCACTTCTCTCTAGACCTCAATTCCATCACCCACAATGTGTTGAATAAATTATCTTTTCTAGTTCCAAGACTGTGAATCTAGCTTCCATAGCCCCAGAACATTGTCTACCACAATGTACTCTGACCTGATGCTCCTATCAAAAAGTGAGGCTGGCCCTGGCCAGGTAGATCCGTTGGTTGGAGTGTCATCCCAGTGCACCAGGATTGTGGGTTCAAATGCCATTGGTGTGCATCTAGGAATCAACTAATTAATGTGTGGATGGGTAGAGCAATAGATCAATGCGTCAGTCTGCCTCTCTCTTTGTAAAAAAAAAAAAATCAATACATTTTAAGAAAAGGAAAAAAAAGCAGGGCTACCCCACTCCTCACCTCCTTTGGGCTTTGTCCATTTGGTGTAAAACCAGGTTGAAAGATCTTAAGGTAACACATATTGGCTAAATATGAATAACAAAGCATCACAAAATACTATGGAACTTTACATTATGTTGTATTAACTAATACAACATACAGTTCTGGTGTCTTCTGCTTTATTCTTCAGATGCTTCCTCAGAAAGGTTTTATGTTCTAGTTACTGTCCAAAGAAACCTAGGTCAAATCTCTTTTTAATATGAACAATAGCCTCCTAATTTTTCTGTGTCATAATACTGAAGTTCAAAATGCGCATACCTTGGAGATATGGCAGGTTTGGTTTGAGACCACTGCAATAGAGTACTTCAATAAAGCAAGTTATAGTCTTTTTGCTGGTGGAGGGTCTTACCTTCGATTTGTAAAAAACACAACGTCTGCGGAGCACAATAAAACAAAGTGCAATAAAACGGGGGATGCCTGCAATGGGTTCTCTTTGAGGCATGGCAGTATGGCATGGAACTACAGAGGCCTTGTCTAAGTGATACTATCCATCTGAGCTTGGGGTCCAAGTCCAGCAGTGAGTCAGGCCATAGTCTTGAACTCTGGCATCTTTCACTGGTGCTCACACAAAGCTTCTCAGAGCCCTTAGTGAAATAAATGTAGAAAAAGATTTATTTCATCTGATCACTGGGGGCAGGATGAAAAAAACAAAGCAAGGAAGGTAGGAACAAACTAAGTCATTGCAAGCTAGGCCTATTTTCTTCCAATAATCTCCCAGGTAACAGCCTCTACCTTGCTAGGATCTGATTACCCGTTGCTGGCCTCAGACCATAGCATTATTGTTTTAACATTCCTACCTTCCTCTTTATCCCAGCGTGAACCAAGTTGTATGGGAAGCTGGGGAAGCTGACCCTGCTTGGGGATAAAGAGACAGCTTAGCTCTCAACAGTCTTGAAGGCCCACTTGAAAACACAGTGATTAGAAAATAAAGCAGCGAGCCCTGGTAGCGTGAGCCTGCGTTATAATGTGCAGGGCCACACGGGGCCAGCCCATTGAGCAGGTTTCATTTTCATGCAACCTCCTCCCTCCCGCCAAAGTCTTTGACTTAGTGTTTTTGTTTTCTACTCAGTAATTTATGCCAATTGAACCTGACATCAATGTAAAAGGATGCTGAGGGTTATTTAAACGGGCATTTAAAGAAAAGTAACAACAACAATAATAATAGGTTAATAGAAGCATCATGAACGACGTGTATAGCCTATTGCCAACCAAATGATGTCAAAAGCCTGTTCCTGGTACACACAGGCTTCTGCGCTTCATTGCCAGTGTGCCTAATGTTGATCAGAGGCACAGTCACATAATACTAAAATCTATTTTATGTCCAATTTGTTTAGTGATGAGGTTAATTGTTCTGTACTGGGTTCAAGGCTACAGCTGTCACGCGTTTTTTCCCCCTGTGGGCAAATGGAAGCCTGGAACAACTATTTATAGTGCAAACTGTGCTGGGCACTGTGCTGAATACCTTATGTGTGTTATCTCATTAAACCAGGCGATAGACCTGTGAAGTAGGAATTACTATTCCCCATGTTCTAAGTGAGGAAGGCAGGAATTAAGTAATTCCCCAAAGATTGAATATGAACTGATAAAGCCAGGATTGAAAATTAGGTTTGTCTGACTTCTAAAGCCCCCTGTTTCGACTGCACACAGTTCTCCAATATCAATAAGCAAAGAATCACCTCAGGCTCCCAGGTGGTTCAGGAGCCAGATGCACTTTGAGCAATGTTGTATTTAGTTCTCTCAGGTTACATTTTTGACTTTCGGGACCAGGAGTGTAAACAAATCAGATGTCTAGGCTCTTTGTAGTGAATTTAGAAATTCAAAATAAGTGTTTTTGACCCAGCTCTTCCACTCCTAGGAAATTTGTACATATGGCCAACAAAAACCAATATTAGAATGTTCTAAGCAACATTATTCATAAACCCAAATGGGAAACTACCCAAATGCCTAGCAGAAGTAGAATGGATAAGTAAACCGTGGTACATCCACCCAATGTGACGCTACACAACAATGAGCATGACAAATCTACCACCACCTGCCAAAAATATGGATGACTCACAACTGTAATATTGAATGAAAGAAGCCAGGTACAAAAGAATATACACTACGTGATTCCATGTCTATAAAATATTTTTAAAGTAGGCAAAGCTAACCTATGGTGTTCGGAGTCAGGGTAGTGCAAAGGGCACAAGATAGAGGCTGGCGGTGGCTGGTGACTTGATCTGGCTGCCGTGGTGTGTTTAGCTTGTGCAAGTTCCTGGAGCCACATACTTAGGATATGTGCACGTTTCTATATGCTTTAATACAAACTTGAAAGATATTCTGACCACAGCAATGGAGAGAGTGTATATTCTACAACAGATTTCCCATTTCCAAACAATTTCTGGTAGGCTGATAGGTAACACTCTAAGGAATGATGTCTGATCCTACCTAAACTTAAAACAGCTTTAATGTGTTCAGGCCTTCCAGGAGTCAGTATGTCCAGTCCCAAAGAGAGCATATGTGAGCCCTTGAACTAAACTTGCCTTATTTCTAGGACCAGTCAAGCCCTAGTCAAGTAATCTATGAACTAAAATCAATGGTTCCCAGTCTATATGCTTTAAAAACAAACAAACAAACAAACAAACAATGGCCTGGTCTGGAGTTTTTAGACTCAGAAGGCAGTGGATAGCATTGGTTAGCTTGCAAGACTGCCTCAGGATAATCCTGCTGGAGGGAAAATTCTAGAAAACAGCTGGCCCCAAGCCACTTTATCAGGTTTTTAAAGGGAAGAAAAATAGAAGCTGTAATTAAAGCTATTTATTAGAACCCTCCCTATATTTGCCTATATCTTTATGAGATCTGGTTAACTTAATCTGCAAATCTTCCACAATCTTCCAGGATGGAACCCCAAAGAACTACATGTAAGAGAGCCAATAGAGGAAGGGTCATAGAAAGAAGATAGGTATTTCTCAAATAGGTGGGAGATCCAGGTGCAAGAGGAAAGCAGTCACCTCACTGACAGACTTACAGAATGTTTCTGTAAAATGCTGTTTTTATTAAAGAACTCATCCATTTTGCAGAATCAGTCTTCTTCGGACCATCTTTCTTTGGAAAATCTTTCTTCTTTGGAAGATCTTTTCTTTGGTGGCTCAGAAAAAAAGGTTTTATCATTGAAATAGCATCTAGCAAATACCTCAAGCTGAGACATGTTAGAAATATCTGTACTATCCAACTGTATAACAAACCTCCCACACTGCATAATTTATTCTAATGCTTGTTTCTTCCCATCTTCAGCAATGTTTTCTATATGTCGTTTAAATATATTTGCTGACAAAGGAATGCATTTTATTTTGACATCCATTTTTTTCTACACATTAGAGCAACCAGTTCTACTGTGGTGTGAAGAGCAGGTTTTTCTCTGATGAATCATGGGAGCTCAAGGCTTCTAAACATTTATCATTACATGTAACAACAGGATTTTGTGAACTACAGGACTGAGTATCACGTCTTGAAACCTTGCTGAAAAAGTCATAGAGGCTTGTCTTCATGTTCTGGATGCTTTCTTTTTAAGGATCACAGTAATTACAGTCATTTCATGCCATCATTAGCCAGTATCTCAAGGTCCAATATATGTTCCAGGTGAGGTTTAATGCTAATAGTAGCAGATATTTCAAATTGTCCTCTTTGTGACCATTTTTGACTCAGCTGTCTTCCTGTGAGGTCTGATTAGGTCACCACTTAGTAATGTGGCAGGTGGGGAACTCATGTAGGGTATAGAAGGACCAGCTCTGCCACTTTCCTACTGTTTGCTCCTTCTTATGTTCTTTGCTTTCCTATGTCATTGCAGGAAACGTTTTAAGCCACCTGCTGATCCTGTGAGTGCTGATTTAGTAGATAATGCAAGTAGATAATATAATCTACAAATTTACTTATTCAGGCCCAGGTGAGCTGCGTTGTATTGCGATAAGCTAAAAATAAATGAAAATGTCAGGCCCTCCTTCTCTATTGCATGTCTTCCCTTCTTCCTTGAGGACACCTTGTGGACTTTATGAGGCATAGATGGGGTGCCGGTATGAATCTGTATGTTAGAGTTAAATAGTAGTAATGCTTTTTTTTTAACATGAAAAGTAAATATCTAAGCATTTCTGTCCAACAGATTGTCTTGATATCCCACATCATAACACCCTGGTCTTGGTATTCTAAATCTTGCCTGTGGATCCAGCTGTGAGGGAGACAACCACATTTTCAGGCTACACATTTGGCCCCTTGTGGAAATGTGTTTCTGAACTGCATTTCGGTTCTGGGGCTCAGTCTTGCCTGGAGGGCACTACCAAGACAAACATTAAAAAACAGGATTGTCTGTACCTGGGCTGTTTTGGAGGATATCAGGTCACTACGCATTGCTCAACCTGCCCCTTATGGAGGCACCAGGGGAGGAATTTCTATAAAATTTGGAATCAGGAAATGCTGAGCTTCTTCTTGATAGTGGTTTTGGCTTTTTTTCCTCTTTCTTTTTTCTTCTTTTTCTTTTTTTTTTTCACTTAAATACAATATTAACTTCGTCTTCCTCTTTGCTTTGACTGCTGGGAGCCTAAAGCCACTCTGTGGCCCTCCTTTCTGAACTGCAGAGGACTATGATAGGTGTTCCTGTGTGCTTATTTCACCCCTGACCCCTCATATCTTGCAACTATTATTTTAAACTTTCAAATTGTATGTTTTAAAGTCACCTCAAGTACTTTGGGGAAGGAGATGGGATCTGAATAAGATATAAGACTGTTATTGATATTCATTATAAATTCCTTGTGCTCAATTGCTGAAGAAAAAAGTGATTTAGGGTTTGGAATTTTTAGCTCTAGGTAAGGATGATTATTTTCTATTGTGAATAGCATCTATTCATTTCATTAATCTAAGACGGCATTAATTATAAGATGAACTTCCATTTTAGAGGGGTTAAAATGTTAGAAAATTGCCTAACATTATTTCTGATTTTAAGATATTTCTTGTAAGATCCCCTTCCTCATCTCAGGGAGGTTAAAGTGTGGGTGTGTGTGGGGGGACTATGTACCCTTTACAATCAATGAAATGGGGTATATTTTTAAAAGATTTTGTTTGTTTGTTTTAGTGGGGAAGGGAGGGAGAAGGAGAGAGAGAGAAACATCAATGTGCGGTTGTCTCTCACAGGCCCCCTACTTGGGACCAGGCCTGCCACCTAGGCATGTGCCCTGACTGGGCATCGAACCAGTGACCCTTTGGTTTGTAAACTGGTGCTCAATCCACTGAGCCACACCAGCAAAATGCACTTTAAAAAGGCCTTAAGCCCTGGCTGGTGTGGTCAGTGGATTGAATGCCAGCCTACAAACCAAAGGGTCACTGGTTCGATGCCCAGTCAGGGTATATGCCTGGGTTGCAGGCCAGATCCTCAGTTGGGGGTGCATGAAAGGCAACCAAACATTGATGTTTCTTTCCCTCTCTTTCTCCCTCCCTTCCCCACTCTAAAAAATAATAAATAAATAAATGAAAATGCTATTTAAGATAATGTTTAAACTGTGCTATTGTTTTGCTTTTAATGAACTTCAAAATACTTGTTCTCAATAATAGAAAAAATGAGCAAAGGACAACTCAATCTTAGAAGAAAACACAAATGACTAATAAACAGTGGAAAAATGTTCAATCTTTCTTGTAATCAAAATAATGCAAATTGAAACAGCATGATACCATTTTTTGGTCTATACAATTGACAACAACAATACTCAGAGACAGTGAGATGGCAGCAAGAAAGGTGCTTTCATACATTGTAATGTCAGCATAAATAATGCAGCTTTTGTAGAAGGTAATTTACCAATATATGGTATTCTTCAAATATTTATACTGAAAATGTTCACACTCCTACTCTAAGTAATTCAGCTCCTAGGCCTCTATCCTAAGGAAAAAATCAGAGGTTTAGAATTATATTTAGCATGTTATTTATATTAGTAAAGCATAAACAACTTAATATTCAACAATAGAGAAATATTTAAGTAAATTTTGGTTTTCCCATCCAATGGACTGTTTTACAGCTATCAAAATTAGTGAGAGTTATATGGAAATATCTGGACCTTTTGTTCATTTGGCTGAGACCCTACAACTGCTCCTCCCCCCAAAATAGCCTGTTCATTAGAACAAGTAGTGAGGCTGAAGAGACTATTTAGATAATATGATACAGTAATCATAACATATTGAGTGAAAAAAACTGTCCAGGCAGTAGTAAGATTCCCAAGTTGTTAATATGTATATATAACATATTAGAATGCCTGAAAAGAAATGTAGAAAATGTTAACAACATTTAACATTTTAAATGTTGTGTTTGGGAAGTAGAATTCTTGATGACTTTTGCTCTCTTCTCCTTTTTCCCCTAGTTTTTATAATATGTATCATGATGATGATAAGAAAAATTGATAAGTGTATTTATTTGAGTTCCATTTTTGTCAACAGTCATTCTCTCTCCATTGACTTTGGCCAAAATGAAGGGGGCAGGGGGCTGGGTGGAGGTGGGCAAAAGGGGGGAAAATGGGGACATCAATACTAGTGCCAACAATAAAAGTGAAGTTTAAAAAGCTGTATCTGGAAAAATAAATCCCCCCCATTCAACAAATGTTTATTGAGGAACCTTCTATATGCCAGGTGTTGTCCTAGGAATTGGGGATATAGCAATGAATAGGACAGACCAAGTCCCTGTTTTCTTGGTGCTTCTACAGTCACTGGGGAAGACGGGCTATAAATATCACAATGGCCAAGAATCCACTGATTCCCCATCAGCTATAAGATCTGCTTTTTCTTTCCTCTGTCTTCAAAAGAGTAAAATAGGCTGATCCCAACTAAAATCAGGCTTTCAAAATATGTTCAGAGATGTGTAAATGCAAACACAACAACATGAGACTGAGGGATGAGATGTTGTAATGTCTTTTTGTAACTTCTGAGTTTGTGGTGCTGAAGCTGGTGAGTGCTGAGACAAAAGGCCTACCTGGGAGAAGTAGGGTCTTTCGCTGGTCCTGCCCATGTCTCCTTTGCATCTCCTGATTAAAATATTCTGTCACTGTAAAATTCCATCCTACTGGAAGGCATTCTTGAGATGGTTATGACTATTAACTATGGGGGATTTGCTTTTCAATTGATCTCTGCACTTCTCACATGCCTGGTCAACATTTGCTAGTTAACATTTAGTAAGCTTGCCATCATGCTGTTACATATACCACCCAAGTCAAGGCTCTGTCAAGACACAGACGCTCACTGTAGACAGGAAATTTGAAGAAAGTCTAATAAAGGGACTATTTACACAGGCATGAGAAGGGTTAAAGGAAACCTCAGGGGATCATATGTACCCTTGGCCTGGAAACATTGAGGGGTTGCCACTCCTGGGTGTGAAGAGGCAAGTGGAGACTGTGATTATCAGAACTTCACAGAGTGCTCTAGAAAGAGGGCCTCCTCACAGAAGCTGTGGGTTTCATTAAAAGAATGGAACCAACATACTGCCTCCTAGCAGGTAGGAAGCCAGGGAGACAAATACCCTGAGTTCACTCTTGTCTGCCCTCCAGTGTTTTGCATGCACTTCCCATGGACCCAATCCAACTGGAAGCAGGAAGGCAACCAGAGCCTATTGGTGCAGCCCATACAGGATGCCATACAGAGAAGAGTAGAGAAGGGTAGGAAGAGAGTGGATTCTAGAGAGGCAAAAAGGAAGGAATTAATCACACATACATGATTTCATTTACTCCTCACAACAGCTTTATGAAGTAAAGTAGTAGTTCATGTTATTATCCCCCTTTTATAAATGATGATACTGAAGATTACAGGTGTTAAGAACCAGCAATTTTCTAAAAATCTAATTTAAAAAATCAAATGGGTTAAAGCTAGGATTTGAACTCAGGTCTGAGTGGATTGCCTCACTGTAGGTAAGAACAGCTTAGCTTAAAAAAGCAGTTCTGTGGTTGGCTGTCACTAGCAGCAGTACTATGCTAAGTTCTGATTGGGTGATGGGTTGTCTGTCTAATTGGTCCAGTTGTCAGTCAGTGATGCATACTGCATAAGTACAGGTCCTACTGACCATTTTTCATGCTCAAATAATATTTGCATTGTACATTTTATGTAGTGCCTAATAGCTTTTGTTCTAATATTTGGCAATGTCCAGGTAAACACATTCTGCCAGTGAAATGTCCAATATCTAATGTCTTCACATTTATTTTTATTTTTTTAAAGATTTTATTTATTTATTTATTTTTAGAGAGGGGAAGGAGGGAGGGAGGGAGGGGGAGAGAGAGAGAGAGAGAGAGAGAGAGAGAGAGAGAGAAACATCAATGTGTGGTTGCTGGGGGTTATGGCCTGCAACCCAGGCATGTACCCTGACTGGGAATCGAACCTGCGACACTTTGGTTCACAGCCCGCACTCAGTCCACTGAGCTACACCAGCCAGGGCTCACATTTATTTTGTTAAATAATATTTTTTACTAATGTTCAAATAGAGTTGTCTCATTTTCCCACCACCACTTTCTCCCACTCCACCCACCTCCCACCCTCAATCCTATCCCCCTTTGGCTTTGTCCATGAGTCCTTTATACATGTTTATTGATGACCCTTTCCCTTCTTTCCCCTGTTACTTCTGTCCTCCCTCCCCTAATGTCTTCACCTTTAAAAAGCCTGATGGGAATATGGCTTTGATATGTTACTATGGTGCAGTTAACATAACCAGAACTTGCATGACAAATAGGCAACATATTCACATGCAATGACTTGGGTATCTTAAATTAGGTAGAAAGAGTGTAGCTCCAAGTCTATGCCCTGGCAAGACCCATGCACATGTGAGGTCCAGGGCACTGGGCCAGGGTTTCTTAACCCTTTAAATCCTTGCTGTCTTTGGCCAAACCTGAAAATTTCATGTGCCACCCCAGCTGGTGTGTGCCTCAGTGGATTTAGTGCCGGCCTGCAAACCAAAGGGTCGCTAGTTTGATTTCTAGTCAGGGCACATGCCTGGGTTGCGGGCCAGGTCCCCAGTAGGAGGCATGATAGAGGCAACCATACATTGATGTTTCTCTCCCTCTCTCCCTCCCTTTCCCTCTCTCTAAAGATAAATAAGAACTCTTTAATAAAATTTCACATGCCTCCCCAAGCCAGAAGGTGGAATATGGCTTCCCGGGGGAGGGGGGTGGGATATAGTCTATTGTCTGAGGATCTCTACCTGTCCAGAGGCTTAATTTCTGTGGCTTGTATGTTGAACAGGGTAAGGTTTTTCCCAAGTGTAAAATTAATGAAAATTAAATATGCCTTTTCTTTTTTTTTTTTTTTAAGATTTTATTTATTTATTTTTAGGGAGGGAAAGGAGGGAGAGAGAGAGAGAGAGAGAGAGAGAGAGAGAGAGGGAGAGAGAGGGGGAGAAACATCAATGTGCGGTTGCTGGGGGTTATGGCCTGCAACCCAGGAATGTACCCTGGCTGGGAATCGAACCTGGGACACTTTGGTTCCCAGCCCGCGCTCAATCTGCTGAGCTACGCCAGCCAGGGCAAATATGCCTTTTCTAACCAACACCTCCCCCTATTCTAAAATGGCCACCCTTCAAATTGAGGATTGCTGCCCCAGAGCCAATTCTGTTCCTTCCTTTCATATTTATCTTTTCTGTTTATTCACCCTGCAAACATCTAGATCAAAAGAAACACATAGAATGTGCTAGGAAACACTTGACAGTCTGATCTTGGTGATTTGGACTCTAAGCTGAGGCTTGCCATAACTATATGTAAATCATCTAACCCACTTCATTAAATCTGGGTAAAAATATGGCCACATGCTTTTGGTTTTTTGATTGTCTGCACCCTCTTTTCTAATTATCAAGAAATCCAGTATCTCCTTTTTGAGCCCCTCCATCCTAACTGTCTGAGAATCCTGAAAGTTTCCTCAGTTTAAAGGGAGTCAAAAAGGTAACTGAGTCTGAGGTATCTACTGCTGCAGTTGTTTCCTGTTGCCACTTGATGTCGCTGTTGAGGAGAGGTCCTGTACCATTCAATGGAGATGGTACCTGCTTTACCCAGTTGTGGTACAAATTAAAAGGGCTGCTAATATAGTTCAAGTGCTTAGTATATAGATAGATATCCATGGTACTAAGTAGACACTCAGAGATTTAGTTTTATGTTACTGGGCCCCAGTTTTATGCCTACCCAGAGGATCTCTGGAACCATCCCAGCTGTGGCGAATGGTGAGGAACAGGTGGAGGAGGCCTGGGTCAACTGCGGGCTGATGTAGATAGAGTCTGGAGGCCAGGGTGGACCAGTCCCTGCTCCTCTCTAAAGCCCCTGGCTGTCTTAGTCCCATTGTCCTGAGGTTGGTCTGCCTCTTGTAGGTGGAAGAGACAGAACCTGAGTAGTATAGAATTCCTCGTAAATCAAATGATTTGTTCTGGCTCAGAGAAGGAGTAGTTCTAGGGTGTTCAAACAAAAAATAAATACTGTCTCAGCTCACAGGGCGGGTTGGTGGGAGCTGGGCCTTAACCAAGATCTCCCTGAATGCAGAGCTTGACTTTCAACCCAGGGAGTATTCTGCCTCATTTTGGAAGGTGATGTTCTAGAGAGCAAGGCTGTGGCTCATTTATTTTTACATTTTCCCCATTCCAAGTACGATGCCTTGTACATACCAAGAAATACCCCTTCTCCATGTCAACTGCTATTACAGATGCTCAGGTGCTTGTAAGCATACATGTACATGTGCACACACGCACATACAAACACAAACTCTTTCTGCTTTCCATTTCTTTGCTTCTCCCTTTGTCCTACTTCTAGGCTACAATAATTAAGAACAAAAGGCACAAGAAAAGGACAAAATGCACAGTGCACATAAACATTTTCCTCATCTTTGAGTAGCTATTGTTGCTTTACAACTTTCTGTATTTCTGCTTTAATTACCATGTTTCACACCCTCTAGAGTACACCTTGGAAGAGGACAACACCCTATGACTTTAATAAGCTTTGTGACTAGCACATAAAATATCCCCAAATAATAATTTTAGATCATGTGAAAAAGATTCACTGTTCACATATATTAAAGGTTAGTGATCGTACACCTGAAACTTGTATAAATGTGTTAACCAGTGTCACCTTAATAAATTCAATAAAAAGGAAAAAAAGATTAATGAATCATTAACATAAGAACCCCATTTGCTAATCTGTTTACCAATTTGGGCTGTGTCCTGGAAGTTCATTCAGAGTCAATTTGCTTCTTTTTATGGGGAACTACATTATCTATTATATCATAATATAAAGTATTATATATCATGATATATAATAATGAATACTAATAGCAGTAATAATAATTGCCACAATTTATTGAATAGCAGGTACTTGACATAATTATCTCTATTTTTCACATCAACCCTACAAGATGGGTATCCATTTTATAGGTAAAACTGAAATTCAACTAAATTAAGGAACATCCTTTTAAGAGCACACAAGGGCAAATACATTTCTTGCCCCAGTAACAGTGCCTGCTAAAGGGGCAATGACAGGTCACCCATAATATCCCTTGCCACTCCCCCTCCACTCACCAGCCACAGCTGGTGGGCACCTGATTCCATGCAGGCTAATTGTGGTTGTGGCCTGGTTGGAACACATGAGCTTGGCTAATCTGAGTCTCCCTTAGGAATTTGAATGGGGAAACATGGAAACAGTAAGTTGGTAGGAGCAAGCAGGAGCTGGGACTGAAAGGCTCAATCTGCAACTGATGAATGAGTGTTAGGAAGGGAGGCCGAGGAGCCCATGATGTGTCCCATGCAAACCAAAGCTTATGGGACAGTGGAAGGCACGCAGAGACTTAAATGCAGTGGAAGGATATAGGATAAATGGGTGTGGGACAGAAAGAATCACATGCAGAGAGCAGCCAGGTCAGTGCAGAGTTCTTTGGGGCCAGGCGCTGCCCCTTCCCCCACCCTCCCAGTTTCTGTGCCAGGTAGCCTTAAAAGAACCCTCATCTCTTGAGCTAACTTTAGTGGGTGTCAGGTCATTTCAACCAGGAGAGCCAATTGAGAATACATATCCTGTAAGTTCTGCAAAAGGGATTGGGACCCCAGTTTTGCGGCTATGGAGCCTCTGTTCTTGTCACTGTACCTCTTTGGCATATTACAAATGCTGCCCTGGCCCACCATGGCCCACAAGGTCACCTTAATGTATCTGAAAAAGAACCAATAATGGACTCAAGTTTCCTGAATCCATGTCCCAAGTTTTGGTCTGCTTTCAGAGGCCTGAATGGGATGGTGGGGGTTAAGAGTCTTGGGCAATTGGGAGGTCTCCAAACAACTCTGGGGCAGGACTCCAGCTTCCAGGGAGGAAGATGCTATAATGCAGGTGGGTGGGAAGGGGACAGGATGGGTTCTTGGCAATACAGAGGAGAACAGGGACTCCTCCAGTATGGGAGCTGGTCTTATCCCTACTTGCACCCCCAATTCTAAGATTGAGCCTGACATTTATTTGAATGAGCATATGGATGAGTGAATGAATAAATGAATGGCAGAGGTGGGTCACAGCCCCTCTTCAAATGTATGGATCATTCTTCCATTGAGTTTTGCCAGGTTAAGGAACACCTGTGTCTATCTCTAAGAAGCGATCTATGCAATAATATAAGTAATGTTTACAGTAACTTCAGCTTAAAAAATACCAAGGTAGATGTAGTGACCAGGATAATGATATAGTTCAAAGGCTACAAATGGACAACTCTGGATTGCATTTGCCCTGTTTACAAAAACACCACACGCTTTGTCTTTCTCTGTCTGGAGAGAGTGAGGTTTTCATTTTAAGAGGCTGACTAAAAAATGCAGAGCCACTTCCTGGGCATGCTTCCAAGTGACTACATCTCTCTTGCAGAGCTCCCTGGAGCCCCAGCCCCAGCTGCCTGGGGCGGGGCCTCCAGCCGTTGGTGGCTGTTGGAGCTACCACAGGAGCAGTTATCTGCAGCCCGCCAGAAATACTGTGCTTTTAGGTCCCAGGGAACAGATAACGTCTTTGGCCTTTGCACTGAAGAGACATCAGATCTTGTGATTGGTCAGGCTGCTGTGTGTGAAATACAGATGTCTCACATTGCTGAGTATGGCATTCCTTCCAGATGAGTACCCCAGGGTGTGGGTAAGTCTTATTTCTTGAAGCCTGCCCTTACTGGTTGTGAAATATTCAAAGCTGAGCTTTGTGACTTTCCAAGGGCATGACTTAGCATACCTCCTAATCCTGCTGAGCCTCAGTTTCCTTTTCTGTGAAATAGAGATGGTATTATGCTATACTATAGAAGGCTAGAAGGAGCTAGCCATCACAGGGTGTTGTGAGGCCTAAAAGAATTAATATACCCAGAGTACCTCATCTGGTGCCTGGCATATAGTAAACACAAAAGAGCTCTCATTATTTCTGAAGCAACAGTTTAAAAAAAAAAGGTTTCAGTGCCAATGTCCCTGTTTTTATTTCTAGCAGTACAATATTTCTCTAAAAGACTCAGTGGATATATTCTACTTCTTGATCATACCTGTGTAGCGAACAGAAATAAAACTGCCGGGGAAGTTAGTGCCTAAGGAAAGTTTGTCAGACTGTATTCCCTTTCTCTCTTTCCTTTCTAGACTCTGACTGCTCCTGCTCCATTTGCAGACGAAGTCAGCTGCCAGTGCCAAGCGCCCCATGAAAAACTGACCATTGCTCAAGCCCGCCTAGGAACACCAGGTGAGGCTGGACTTCCCCTCCGAAGGGGCCCTGTCTTGACATCCAAAGTAGCAGAAAGGCCCATGATCATTTGAGCAGCACTCACCATCAATCAGAGTTGAATTTAGAGATTATAACACAGCGCAAGGGTAACACCGACAGTAATAAATGCGACAAAGCAAAGTAGCCAAGGAAAAGATACAGCGAGATGTCAGTGTTGGAGCCCCAGCTCTGCCATGTAGTAGTTCTGCAGTCTTGAGCAAGTCACAAGAATGATCTAAATGTTTCCTCATGTGTGAACAGGGACGATGATGATGCCTGCTTCACAGGTTTTTGTGACAACTAGGCTCGGTTAAAAACTCTGAAGCATTTTTTAACCTGTGAAGGCTTATACAAACCTAAGCTGCATAATTATTACCATTCTTAAAAGTCTGTGTTGTGAAAACGTTTTTCCAGGTGTGCCTTAAATTAAAGAGCTAGGAGTTTGTTCATTCATTCACTCCTCTAGTGGATACCAACCAGAGTTGGATAGGGAAGAGATTTAAAAAGAACTCTAAGGTACTGCCTCTGTTTCCCACAAGCTTCATTATAAAGAGACAAGACAACTAGATATGAAATAAACTCACCAATAGCGTGCATGGGTGTATTTAGGGCAGCAATTTTCAACTGGCGTGCTGCAAAGATTTTTAAAACTTGCAATACCTGACTGTTTAGTCAGGGGCACTGACCTTTTTTCCCTTAGATTGTCAAATGGAAAAAAAAAAAAAGACAATGGCCAACACAATAATAGCTGGCAACAAATATTTTTTTTGTCAGATTGGCAAAATGTGCTGCAGAATTTTAGTAATTAGTTTATGTGTGCCATGAGATGAAAAAGGTTGAAAATCACTGGTTGAGGGGTTAAATCATACAACACAGATGAAAATTGATGGTTTTAAGAAAGGCCGATTCATTCGGCCTGGAGCAGTCAGGCTACCTCAGCTGATACTTTTGGGAAAAGTAAGATTTGGATAATGTGGGCAGAAAAGGGAAAGGTATTCTGGGCAAGTGGAACAGGAACAGTGAAGGCGTGCAGGTAGCGAGCTGCGCAGCAGTAAATGAATGGTGTTCCATTTAGTTGGGATGGAGTGGAAAATCACACTGATTAGCCATGTAAGATGGCTCCAGAACAAACATCCCAAGTTTAAAAGAATCCATGGGACAAAGGACAGCCTTCTTAATAATAACAACAATGGATATTTATTAACCGTTTACTATTAAGTTCTTTACCTGTATCATGTCATTTCACTGTCAACACTATGTGGTTAGTACTTTTAGCATATCACAGGTGAGGAAATGAAGGCTTTATTTCCTATAAACGAGAGACTGTGAATCCGCCCAGGATTATTCAGCTAGTAAGTGGCACTGGGTCTTATCCCTGAGCACACATCAGAATCACCTGGAGGGCATATGCAAACACAGATGGCTGGCCTTCACCCCCAGTGTCTCTGATTCAGTCCAACTGGGGTGGGGCCTAAGAATTTGCCTCTCTAGCAAGTTCCCAGGTGATGCTTCTGCTGAGGGACTACACTTGGAGAACAAATGGTAAGTAGCAAAACTCAGATTTGATCTCAAACCTCTTTGTGTTCCAGCTTGCTCTCTCATCCATGACACTGCCTCCTCTTTAAGAGTACAGTGGGTCCTTTAATAAAGTCATTTTCCTCAATGTTGCTTCGTCATAACATTGAAAGAGGGAGCTCCTACCCTACCTATCAGCATGGATGGAACTAGAGAGCATTATGCTAAGTGAAATAAACCAGGTGGGAAAAGACAAATACCATATGCTCTCACCTATAAGTAGAACCTAATCAACAAAACAAACAAACAAACAAATGAGCAAAATAGAATCAGAGGAACCAAACTCTTGTTTATATCAATTAGCCAATGTTAAAACTGGTTTCATTATACAGTGTTTCACTTAAAGTCACAGAAGCTATTGACAATGTTAAGTGAGGACTGTAGCTTGGAGAGAGTGAGGTAAGGAAGAGAGCAGGCCAAATTAGTAAGCTTTTTTGTTACTTCTTTTGAGAAAGGCAAGAAGTGGCTTAGGGCAGTAGTTCACAGCAGCTAAACCACTTGTTCCCCATCCTTCAGTGTGCAACGAATCACCTGGTAAGTTTGTTAAAGAAGCAAATTTCCTGCTGTCTCACCACCACCACTAAATCTGGGTTGAGGTCCAGGCACCTGCATTTTTAATGAATAGCCTAGGTAAATCCAAAAGATGAAATGAAAGTCCAGGTAGTTGTGAAGAGAACAGATTTGACCTAAAGTTAAAGGATGAGCTTTAGGCCCAAGGAGAAAACAAAGCTTTTTCTAGGGAAAGGTAAGCCAAATCTAACTTACTCTAAATCTGCCAGGTGCTCTTTCCTCCAGGGGTGTCCAGCCTTTTGGCATATCTGGGCCACACTGGAAGAAGAGTTGTCTTGGGCCACACATTAAATACATTGCGATACATAATCACAAAAAAGTCTCGTCATGTTTTAAGTAAATTTACAATTTTGTGTCAGGCTGCATTCATAGCCATCCTGAGATGCATGCGGCCTACAGGCCACAGGTTGGATGCCCTGCATGTGTCTCATTTAGTTTTTGCAAAAACTGTGTGTGATGGGTGTTAGTGTATCCTTTCTACAGATGAGGCAAATGAGATTTGGAGAACTGAAAAGTTATTTGTCAAATTTCCTAGCTGAGTGGGTAGAGCTAGGATTTGACCCCAACTATCTTTCACCTCAAAACCTGCTTTGTCCTCCACATTGGGCTGCCCTGTGGAACACAAGCCACAGCAGACCATGGAGGTCAGAGAAAACATGCTCGGGCATTGAACTGGAGGTTGGAAGGTATAGTAACAAGACAGGCAGAAAGTACCTGTGATCTTCTGCAGTGGCTGGGTTGTCTGTTGTGCTCACTGCTGTTTCACCAGTACCTGGAGGTATGCTTGTCAAGTACTGTGTGTTCAGTAAATATTTCATGAGTGAATGAATGACTGGAAGTTTGGGACAAGAGAAGGAGCTTGTTTTCTAGAAATAGAATTAGCCATGGCTGGTGTGACTCAGTGGATTGAGCACCAGCCTGCAAACCAAAGGGTCACTGGTTCAGTTCCCAATCAGGGCACATGCCTGGGTTGCAGGCCAGGTCCCCAGTAAGGGGTGTGTGAGACACAGCCATACATTGCTGTTTCTCTTCCTTTCTCTCACCCTTCCCTCTCTCTAAAAACAAGTAAAGAAAATCTTTAAAACATAGAATTACTGAGAACTGGTCCAATGCTTTGAGCCAGCATCAAGCCAATTAACTGGGTGAGATCAGGTGCCTGTACGTTGCCTAACTGCCAAGCAGTTTAAACACAGAGAATAAAGCTAGAATAAGATGGTGTTACATTTTGAAAGAGCTGTGCAGTGGGCTCTGTTGAACATGGGTCACTGAAGAGGAATGAGACAGGAAAGCTGAGCTCCTAGTCTTAGAAGTTCTCCCCTCTTATCTCAGGTGATGACCCTAGGAAGTTATGCAAGAGGATCTGTGATGTTGATGGGCACCTAGCTGGGGAACTTCAGTTAAAAATTCCTTTATATAGAAACGTTAGTTCTTTCATTATCTGGAATGCCCTGATAACCATTGTTTTATTAGAGCAATGGTCCTCAAAGTTCAGCATACTACTTAGAATCCCCTGGAGGGCTTATTAAAACAGACAGCAACTCCTGATTGGATAGGTCTGGGGTGGGGCTCAAGAATTTGCATCTCTAAGTTCCTAGATGATGCTGATGCTGCCTGTCCTGGGACCACACTGTAAGAACCGCTGCTGAAGAGTAACTGTTGATAGTAGTTGGAGGGAGTGACAGGAAGATTATCCTAAATAATTGTTGAAGCATTGTACTGTTACTAGAAAAGCTCAGAGCACGTTTTTTAAATCTTGCTGTTGTACTGTTCTTTAAAGAAAACGAGAAAAACATTACTTTTTTGAAGTGTTTGGTAATTTTCAAGAGTAGTAAGCAATTACCTTTTTGTGGCACTGTCTTGAGCATTCCATCAAAAAAGACAAAACAGACCCGCACTAGGGGTTTATAATGTGCTTCAAGATTATAGTTATAACTGAAGTCTTTCACTATCTTTTCCACTAGCCCTATTTTATGACTCAATACAATTGCCTACAATATGTTTCACAATCTTAGGCCTGCCCAAACAGAGGCTAGCATATAAATTCTAAAAGAGGTAATGACAAACTCTGGTCATAGCTCTTAGCTCCTGGGCCTCATCAGTGAGGTCACAAGGATGATGAAACATCACGAAAAATAGTAGGGCAGTCAGAATCAGCCCCTTTGACCCTAGCTTAACTAGTCCAGTTGTGGAGCTATGTGTCTACAGGGTTTAGCATGTGTCCTGAGACAAAGAGAATCAGTCTTTTGTCTTGCAGTAAAGGAAAAGTTCAAGTGATCGTTTCATAGGTTCCTTTTCATCAAAAGGGAGCTCAGTTCCAATTTCCTATTTCCTTCTCAGAATTGGGATTTATATTAGTCTGTTTCCACAGTGTATGGAGTTTCCAAATTCATTTTTCAAAAGTTATCTTAATGATTTGTTCCATTTGTGTGCCACCTGTACTATTATTTATTTAATTTTTCTTTAATGTTCTCTTCTGTTAACTTTAATGTATCTAAAAAGCAAACATCAATCATTATCATCTATTGAAAATAGTATTGCTGGCTTCAGAAGGGAGGTATAAAGTTTATATAAAACTATGTAAATTTATAGAGTATATAACTATTAGATTTTAAAAGGTTAATTTCTGTGCCACGTTTTGCACATCAATTGTACACAAAAACAATACTAGTTATCATAATTGCTCAGTGTTGGGAATTCATGGTTTGGTTGTATGACATTGTGTAAGCTGCTTAACTTTGCTGAGCTTCCATTTGTTCCTCTATGAGGATACTAAAAATGATAATACTAAGTCCACTCTACCTACTTCACAGAGTTGATGTGAAGATCAAGTGAAATATATGGGTTTTATAAATCATATGTACTTTTAAGGCATTATTTAAATGTAGGTTGATAATAGCCATAATAAAAAATGAATAACTACACTTTTTTGTTGTTATCTGAATCTGAATACCAAGAAACAGCATAATCTGTAGGTGTAGTCTTAACCTTTAAACCAACGCCAAGCTGATTTCCAAAACAATTGCAATTTTACATTTCTACTAGCAATGTGTAAGAGTTCATTACTGTATATCCTCACCAATATTTGATAGATATGGTCAATAATTTTATTAAATGTTTAGCCATTTTAGAGGTATGAAGTGGTATATCATTCTGGCTTTAATTTGTATCTCCCTGATGACTAATGATATCGAGCATCTTTTCATGAGCTTTGCTATCCATATATTTATTTTTTTTGGTGGAATGTTCATTTTTTGCCCCTTTTAAAATGAGTTATTGGTCTTATTGAGTTTTGAGGATTCTTTATATATTTTATTTATTTTAAGATTTTATTTATTTATTTTTAGGGAGGGAAGGGAGGGAGAGAGAGAGAGAGAAGAGAGTTCTTTATATATTTTAGATACAAGTCATATATCTGATACATATTTTTTGCAAATAATTTCTCCCTATAACTTGCCTTTTCATTTTTAAAGAGTGTAAGTTTTAAATAAGGTCCAATTTATCTTTGTTTTTTCATTATATAGTGTACCCTTTTTGGGTCCTATTTAAGAAATTTTTGCCAAATTCACTGAGATTTTTCTCCTGTTTCCTCCTAGAGGTTTTATAGTTATAGCTCTTACATTTACGTCTATGATCCATTTTGAATTAATTTTTGTACGTAGTGTGAGATGAGAGGTAAGCATAGTTCCTTCTGTCATTTCATTTACTTCAAAGTGCTAACATAAAAAT